>NW_017308348.1:202049-216596 GCF_000935625.1 Nanorana parkeri | reverse complement strand
CGGAAGTGATGTATTATACAACACTTCCACATTCTTGCAGCAGAAAGGGGACCGGAGGGAGCTCGTGTAACGATCTCCCTCTGATCCCCTGTGACACAGGCAACTTGCTGATCCCGGGCTCGCATAATCGGCACCCCATACACGCGATCAGCCGGCTCTACAGTCGGCGGATCGCTTGTATGGTAACAGGCATCGCTGCCTGTTTTTAAATATCGCCCATTGCAGTGGAATGCTGCATCTTTTTCATTTGCTGGATTATCACAAAAAGCCAGAATGGCAATATCTTGTGATTTATGAAAGGGAGTGGCTACTTTAGGTTCAAACCCAGAGTCTGCTTTAAGAATAATTGTGTCTGGAAATAGACCAAGCCCAAATCTCTCTGGCTCCCTTAGGCCCACTAACAAAACTGTTTTAGGGTAATGTTCCTATTTGAACAATTTTCCATGGCCTCAAATGGTGGAATCTACAGTGCTTTGAGTACAACTGCTAGATCCATCTGTGGAAAATATTTGACTCCAGGAGGGTGGCTTCTGCAATGGATTTCAAACATCTTTTTAATAAAATTAATTTTATTAAAACATATTCATTCATAGAAGTTTTTCTGCTTCGTTATTTCTGCACCACCATGGATTGAATGACTTACTGATTTTCTCATAAATAGCATTTGTGACTCTTTTATACTGGCTTGTATAGTTTCAGTCACTTTCCCCTGATAGATGTTGTGACTTTAAAAGTATTCATTCAGGCACCAAGCTGATCTTGGCACTTTGGGATGCAGTATCAGCCTTCATTAATTAAATCTAGAATGCTGGGCTACTGCATCTAGAATGCTGTGCTACTGAATGCTGAGCCTCACTTTGTAGACTGTGTTGTAGGCATAAGCGAACAAAATTTACCACATCTGAGAAAATGAATTTAGTCCCTAGCTGCTGTCTCTTTCTCCCTTTCTCCTAGCGCTTAGAAATACCACCGCCTGTGATAGGGAATTCCAAACGTTTACTACTCTCACAGTGAAATACCCCTTGTGAATTCTAAGATTGAAACCCCTTTCTTCTAACCTCCTTTTCTGTCCCCGGGTTCTTAATACAGTTTTGGGATTAAACAGTTTATTCCTAATATTGTGGTCCCCATTGATGAATTTGAAGATTGCACTAAGCTCCCCTCTTAATCACCTCTTTCTAAGGTGAATAAGTTAAGATTTTGAATGCGTTCTTCATAACTCTGGCCTCAATCCCCTCAATTAATTTTGTAGCCCTTCTCTGAACTCTCCCTAGTTCCAGGACGTCCCTCCTGAGAGTTGGCGACCAGAACTGTACCGCATACTCAAGATGAGGCCGAACCAGTGATTTATAAAGTGGAAGTATTACTCTTTGATCCTTTGCTACAATTCCTCTTTTAAGACATGCCAATATCTTGCTAGCTTTGCTGGCTGCTGCTTGGCATTACCAAATCTGTGGTCTATGAGCACCCCCAGGTCTTTTTCTATGTCTGACTTCCCTAATGTAGCACCCCCCAAGTAGTAGTTTGCGGACATGTCCTTTACACTCATGTGCATAACCTTACATTTTTCAACATTGAATCGCATTTGCCATCTTGTAGCCCATGCCTCAATTTTGCTTAGGTCATGTTGTACTGCGAATATCTCCTGTTTGAAATGTACTGCTCTGCAGAGTTTAGTTCCATCCACAAAAAACGAAACTGAGCTATTTAGTCCAATTTCTATGTCGTTGATAAATAAGCTGAACAGGATTGGTCCCAGGACTGAACCATGGGGTACCCCACTCCCCAATGTCTTCTAAGAACTGTCCCAGCTTGCTAGGTGAAAATTTTGTAATTGAATGTCTTTGAGCCCATTGCACTGCTGGCATTGATGAGGTCATAAGGACAGGTAACCTCATTACCGATCTAATAGTCGATACTGTTAGTAGTAAGAAATCCTGCCTGTGGTTTTTTCACCTTTTCTGTTGGCAAAAATATCTCTTGTACTGTGGAGTCCATTTCATAGCCTAGAATTGTGACTCTCTGTGCAGGTATAAGATTTTTCTTTACTTTAATTATCTTTTCCAGATAGCCCAAGGTCGCTTTTTAATTTTGTCATTTTTAAAATTTCAGAATTACCAGATATTTTCCCGTGGGTTTCATGTGTCCCACAATTTAGAATCATCTCATTCCCCTCAATGAAATAACCCTTAAAAGATCTTGCTAATTCCTTAGCCATAAATACATCAATACATAATTGGCAAAATGGCTGGTTCCAAGATTCTGAGAATTTGGCATTACAAAATCCACATTTTTTGGTTCTGGGTCTGTCAGATGGGCCTCTGAGGTTTTTATATGGCTGGGCTTTGATCTTAAAGAAAGTACCATGGGGCAAGTATTTATTTAGCCCTTTACTGTAGTGATATGATGATTAATAAGAGATAGCTCACACCACGCAACCCAGGGATAAATACCACTAGCACAGGTGAAAAATTGCAGCAATATGCAGTTCCTTGACCTCAGTCCAGATACCGAGCATTCTCTTGCCGGCCGCCTGCCTTTGACTTCAGCCTGACTGCCAACCACTGTCTTCCCACCATCTGCCTCAACCCTGTGCCTGGACACCGACTATGCTCTTGACTGTCCCATGCCTGACTTTGACTTGTCCTCCTGCTATCCAGTACTCTGTGCCTGCTCTGTAGTCACTCTGTTCAAACCTAATATGGCATCTGTAAGCCCTTCCTGTCCCCTAATGGTGGAAGTTTGTCATATGTAATAATGCAATTATGCATGGCATACATGCACATTATGGAAAACTTTGAGTTTGCCATTCTCCAGTGATGGCAGCTCTGTGCTGCCATATTCTCTGATGCTTCTTCAGGACATAACATCTTCTTCCTTGACTAGTGATGGCATCTTACATCTGTAGAGAGTACACTGCACATGTGTGGGCAGGACGTACCGTGTGGAAGAGATTTAAGGGAACAGGTAACACAACTTCTACTTTAAGCATTTTCATAAAGAGTAATTGGTAGTTATAACAAGGCAGTATTCCTCTTCCAAAGTTCAACTATATACCACAAAGCCTTTATAGATACAACAAGACATTCCAGAGGTTGCTCAAGGTGTGCTTTGTTAAGCGTATAACTGTAAGACTCCTTAAAAGGTGACTTCCCTGTAAGCGTTCTGTCCTAGCAGATGCGATGCTGGGCCAGATAGCTGAAAATGATCATGGGTGTCCTTTGCTCCAATGTGGGATGACTCAAAAGGCATTTATGAGAGTGTCTATACTGTAACATTCTGGCCAGGAAACTGTCCATTGTGCTAAGCCTACCTCTCCCTCACAAGTAAGTATCTGTCCTTACCTGTAACTTACGACACTGCAGGTGCCACCTTGTGATAGGGGGGGGGGGGCTATATACTGCCCCTCTGTCTTCAAGAGAGCTCTGTGTCCAGTTAGACACTGGTCCTCCTAAGATGATGCCTGAATTCCATTGCAGAGGACAAATTTGTCCTATTCCCAGCTTTACCTTGCAGCAATAGTAAACATCAATCATGTGATTGCTTTGTTTACTTCTGCCAGCTAACCAATAAGTGACTTTGCAATTACTTCCCGCTCTGTCGCCCGATGGAGGGAAAGCACTGCTCTTCAGACACAGCGGAGACTGCACCGGGCAGCCATACCTCCTCAATGTCCCTCATTTGGATCCAAATCCCTCTGCCACTCTCTCCTCCTCAGCTGTCCTTCTTTTTGGTCAGATGTATGAAGATGTACTTTTTAACTACCAAAAGTGTTATTCTGCACTAAAACCTTCATCTTATCTCTTAAAGAGAAACCTTACCCCTATCTAAAAATGACAACAAAGACACCTTTAGAAATATTTACTGGTGGCAATCTACAAACACATTTATAAATAATTGCAGGCTTTTTATTCTTTGCATACCTTATTTTTCTTTTCCTCCCCATTTTGCTCTTGGTGGCCATTTTCACTAAGGCCAGATGAATCCATCACCGTTTACTTCCTGGAACTCTGGACCTACCTACTGGAACATGCGACAGTGCGCATCCTCTGAGGGGAGATAAAAATGACTTTCGGCCCAAGATCTTGCAAGATTTCACAGTTTACAGATGCGATTGTCGCTACATCACCAGTGCCTCACTCAATCAGGAAGTGAAAAAACATTGTAAATAAGCAAAAAATGTTCTTTAAAGTGACACTAAACTCAGGGGTTAGATCCAAAAAAATGCATTCAAGTACTTTAACTATTAAAATACTTGAATGCATTTTTAGGATCTAACCCCTGAGTTTAGTGTCACTTTAAAAAACATTTTTTGCTTTTATTTAGAATGTGTTTCCACTTCCTGGTTGAGTGAGGCACTAATGATGTAGCCTCATAGAAAATGTAGCTTATATCTGTATCACTCAGCTGTAGATCCTCAAATCATCTCTGAATTGGTGGTGACACTGTGCTTCCTTCTGGAGGGTGGCTACATTTGTTCACCATTGGTCCCTGTGTGTGTTGTAAAGTAGACAACGCTCCGAGCTCGCTCCTGTGATGGACTCAAATCTCACAATTAGTTTACTAATTTCTGTTGAGATTGGAGTCCATCACAGGAGGGAACTTGGACCAGTGGCTACTTTACAACAAACACAGGGACCATGGGGAACAAAAGTAGCAGCTTCTGTGATGGATTACAATCTCAATACAAATTAGCAAACTAAACATGAGATTGTAGTCAATCACAGGAGTGAGCTTGGAGCAGTGGCTACTTCACAACACATCAGAGATCATTTGATTGAGGCACCAATAAGATACATTTTTGTTAATCGTTAGGGTACTTGAATGCATTTCTAAGATAAACTCTCGCGTTTAGTGTCACTTTCAGTTCCGTTCACTTGCTCATTGCTGCATCCACCTCAAAAATCAGGAGGGGAAAAAAAAAATCAGGAGGGGAATGTATCGAAACTGGGACAGACGGAATCTGGAGCAGTTGGCCATAGTAATGAATCGGCTGCTCTCTTCAGTTTGTTTGCTTACGCTATGAAAATTAGATATACATTCTGATTGGCTGACAGCTGCTCCAGATTGTGTCTGCAACACTTTTGATAAATTCCCTTCCCATTATTTCCAGGTATTAGAAGCACACATCTCCGGGTACATTTAGTAACGTGTGCATAATGTAATCCTTTCCCTAACGTTGCCTGCGTTATCACAGGATGATTTTACAGCTGAGTGAAAGACAATAAAGGCTCTTCGTTATGTAACCTTCATGTGTTTGTCATCTACCTGCTCTCGCACCCCAGCTGCAACACAAATGAGGAAGACAATATATATTTACAAGCTTGCAGTGTCACTCCCTCTATAATAATCACCTTAGGACTGTATTCCGTGCCATATAGTACTGTGCAGAGCTTGTTTCCTAAACGCCCAATCCTAACTCACTACCGCAGCGGCAGCCAATCAGGAATAAACGCCCAGCTGCCACCTGCTTATGTATGATGTAGTGTAGGGGCGGGCTTTGTCAGGGGTCTGCTCTTCTCCTCGGCCAATAGAATACGTAGAAAGCGAGAGTGAAGGCTGCCGCTGCCAATAGGCGACGGGCCATATCGTACCTGTCAATGTGCTGGCCGTGGTAGAGAGAGCTCCGGCAGAGATGTGGTGCCTGAGAAGGACTGACCTCGGGGGTTTGTTGTTGCTGTGCGCCGTCAGGTTAGCTTGGTGTTTCTCTCCTCGGGACCAGCTGGACGCTCGCTCGACTGAATGGCGTCAAGAAGGCTCATGGAATCCACGGGTGCGGAGGAGCTTGGGGAGCGAAGTGCAGTCCCCAACCGATGAGGGCAAGTGCGAACAGCCGATGGCCTTTAATGACATCCTAGCAAAAGACACATTCCCGGTGAGTCATGAGTGGAAGCACAGCTTTCTGAATGAATAGCAGACCTAATTGCAGCCCTATGCTCTGCTAAGGAGGCTAGATCAATGACACTGGGCTTTATGACCTGTAAAGTGGGTTAGTCCATGTTGGCTTTTCTATAGAGAACATACAAAGTCATCAGCACGCCAAATAAATGCCTTTCATGTGTTTATTGCAAAGATGGTGTTAAAAGTAATAAGAAGCCAACGTTTCGGGGTCCTTACTCAAGGCTGGATAGTGATGTAACCCTGCGAGCTCCAAAAATGTTGGGTTTTTTATGACTTTGTGAGTGGAGTGTTGGTGGCCTTGTATCTCCTCATCTGGTTTTGGCATGGCGCCCTCCGTAGCAATCACTTCGAGCACCCAGCGATGATAAGGTCAAGTACTGTGAGAAATGCAGCTTCTATTTGGACTTTATCATAAGAATGGTGTGGCGTCAAGGATTTCTAAATAGACGCCTCACTGGCTAGGTGTGTAAACTACAAACACGTTCAAATAATAATATTGCATGCTTGAATTCCTTTTTTGCTGTGTTCCTGAATTGTGGGAACATTGTCCACAGTGGGACTAATATATATTGGCAAAGTACCCCCAATTGCAAATCAGTTCATCTTAAAGTGACGCTAAACTTAGGAGTTAAATCTTAAAAATGCATTCATATACCTTAACTAATAACAGAAATGTATCTTATTTGTGTATCACTCGGCTGAAGATCCTCAAACCATCTCTGAATTGGTGCTGACACTGTCCTTCCTTCTGGAGGGTGGTTACTTTTGTTCCCCATGGTTCCTGTGTGTGTTGTAATGCACCAACACTCCAAACTTGCTCCCATGATGGACTACAATCTCATGCTTACTTTACAAATTTGTATTGAGATTGTAGTCCATCACAGGAGCGAGCGTGGAGTGGTGGTGCATTACAACACACACGGACCATGGGAAACAAAAGTAGCCACCCTCCAGAAGGAAGCATGAATTCAGAGCTGATTGGAAGATCTCCAGCTGAGTGATTCACAAATAAGATACATTTTTGTTAGGGTGCTTGAATGCATTTTAAGAATAAACTCCTGAGTTTAGTGTCACTTTAAATTGATGAAATACTAAATGATATATACAGTTGATATAAAAGTGGTCTGCTAAAGCTCCTGATTGGTAAGATGAATTCATGTTAAGTAAATAAGTACCTATTGTACATATCAGAGGTGCACTACTGGTTGATGCTGTAACGATGAGAATGTCTCATGTAAACATTCCTGTAGATTATAGTTCAACATCTGATTAAAACATAGCACCTCAACATTGGCTACTGACTTCTTGAACAAATTCAATATTTCTACTGTTTATGTAATTAAAATTCAAATGAAAGTGGGCCATTCAGGATAGTTTAGGTCAGCGTTTCTCAACCTTTTCAACATGAGGGAACCCTTAAAATAACTTTTCTCAGGGAAACCCTGTTTAGTAATGATCAAATCTACAGCTCACAGTACCTTATCATGATGGACAGTGTGAAGAATGCTCCTTACATTTGTGATCAGTGGGAAGAATGCTCCTTGCATTGGGGGTCCTTGGGAAGAATGCTCCTTACATTGGGGGTCCTTGGGAAGAATGCTCCTTACATTGGGGGCCCTTGGGAAGAATGCGCCTTGCGTTGCTGGCCCTTGGGAAGCATGCTCCTTACATTTGTTGTGACTGGGAAGAATGCTCCTTTTACATTTGTGGCCATTGAGAAGAATGCTCCTTACTAGGGATGTGTATCTGAGGGGGAAAAAATGCTCTTCTTTTTTTTTTTTTTAAAGAACCCTTAGCCACCTCCTGGAGGAACCCTAGTGTTTGGTGCAACCCTGTTTTGAGACAGGCTGGTTTAAGCTATAGATTGGGGCTAGAGCAATAAGAATGATTCCAGCTACAATTCATATGTGTAGGGTTAGTCTGCATTAATATTTTTGAAAACAAAAGCTACATGTAGTATGTTTTTCAAGGTACAGCTGGTTACCTGCTCAAAATACTTTCAGTTTATTGTGAAAATATTGTGATATTGTCCTGGTGCTATTTGTGTAAGCTGAAAAGAACCATTTGGCTTTACATAAATATTATTGTATTGATGTTGTTGGTTACAATATCTTGACAGCATGACAAGTTGACATTAATAGGTGTTTTGACTTGCTTGTTAACCGTTGGCTAGCCATCAATAAATAAAGCTTGCTGGCACTCCACATCTTTTGTTACACACCACCTTAGAATGTTCTGTAACTTTAGGAAGGGGGGGAGTTTAGTACAGTACTGTAATCTCTGTGGTCATCCTTTCCTGGTTTAACATCTGTTTACGCCTAAATACGCAGTGCTGAGTGCCAGGTTGAGATGACCCACTTAAAATACACAAAGGTTCTGTCACAGCAACCATTTAATTCTAGTTTTTTTGTTCTCTTCAAATAGTACAGGGTAAAACTAAGAAAAGTAAAATCAAATTTTGTTTCCATGGGTCACACAAACTGTTGTCTCACTTCTTATAGTTTTATACAGTGGCTCCGATACTCTTCTGGTAGGTGGTTCTAAAATACTTTAGGACGTTCTGAAAAAAAGTTTGATGGATTTGACCTGTTTGCGTGAATGTTTCACCATGCTTTGTAATTATAATAAAGTCACAGGGAGCATTTCTGCATGTACAAAATCATTATTAACTGTGTATATATAGCAGTTATGCTTTCCAAATTCATGCTGCAAGGTACTCACATATTTTGCATGATATGCAAAAGCACCTGACCGCCTTAGACCATTTTCTCCCTTTTTATGCTCCATATCGAAACAATACAAACCTGGCATAGGGGACAGCGCCTTAGGGAAAGTCAACTAGCAAAAGACCTGTTGCATAACACTTGAAAAAACAGACATGCAAGTTGCAAATCAGTAATAGCAGTGAGTAGGTTGTACAGTGTCAGGTACACAGCTTTACAAGAAGCAGAGCAAACCGTGACAAGCAGATGTACAATTCCATTACATTGAATGCCAGAAAACTTGTCTTTTATGAAAAATATTATTTAGCTAGATTGCTGAAACAATGTTTGCTTTTATTCTGCATTTTTAATTTTTTTTATTTATTAATGAATGCTGGCAAGGTAAATTACTCAGCAGCTTCTTATTTCTCTTATGGTCTTGTGTAGCTAGGTGTCTGTAATCCCAAATGTAGCAGCAAAAGTGAAAGCAGAGCAAGGAATACTGCAGAGCTCTCAATGCAGTAGTTGAAGAGGTACACAGGCCAATTAGTGCTTATAGTCTTCAAAAAAGATCAAATGCATAATGTGTGCATATTATGCCACTTCCTAATATGCCTCCTAACCATAACTGAACATTATTCCCACTTTTGCTTGGGTGAGGTTACAATACTCACTAACATAGCTGTGCATTTTACCAAAGGGTCCGGTCGGGCCTTTTAGGGGGAAAAGGCCAAAGGAAATCTAAGTGATGAAACATTGGTGGGGGCTTTGACTCAAAGTAATCAAACACATCTTCAATCTTCAAAATCCCAAACCTATCGAAAGATGACAATGAAAATGCACTCACCCACAGGATGTCTGCCCACAAACTCAGGAGGGGATTGGGCCTCCTCGGGAGTCGGCAACTGCTTGCCCTCAAGGGATACTAGGAGGAAGATACACACAACTATAAAAAGAAGAGCAATGACATGACTAATGTAGAACCGATGTCCCAATTCCCTTGACACCAAGACTGCTGGAACCACCAACCTCCCCTCAACCCAATAAACCAGACCAAGCTTTTTGATGGAGTTGAATGGCCATTGCAGCCTTTTTATTATACAAAATCAGGGGTGTGGAAATTTAAAAATAACTACTTGTCCAAGGGCTAAAGCGGGGGCTGAATCTACTTGTCCCTCATGACAATCTACTTGTCCCAATACAAAAAATAGTTTTAATTAAAACTGGGGATGCATAGTGGTTTTTGGGTATCGATCACGAGTACTGATATTTTACTTTCGGTACTCACTGAGTATCAGTGTTTCCGTTGGCATGGAGCAGGCTTTCTGGGCAATCAGGAAGCCGGGCAGCGGGTAATCGGATGCTACCTGGCTTCTTGATTGCCAGGGAAGCCGACTCCATGTTTGGCTGGCTCGATTTGTGAATGGCTGGGAAGCGGCGAGTAACAACCTGATTGGCCGGGAAGCTGGCTTCCCAGCTAATAAGCAAGGAGCTGGCTTTCCGGCCAATCAGGAAACTGGGTCATTAGTTGCTGCCCAGCTTTCTGATTGCACGAGAAGCTGGCTCCATGTTCCTCGACGGCACTGCTGGTCAGAGGAAATGTTCCGCTGACTTGAAGTTCTGATATTGGGGAAGGTATCGGAGCATTTTGGCGAGTACCTGTACTCGCCCAAATACTCTGTATCTGTGCATCCCTAAAACTGTATTGGACTGTGCTAAATTACGCTTCTCATTGGTCAGCGTGGTCACCTGTTCATTGATAAAATAAACAATTAACACTTTTATTTCTGGAAGCATTCTTACTTTACAGAATTTTTTTCACACCTGCCGAAAACTTTTGCACTGTACTGTACAATCAATATTTTCCATCACATTCTGTATATATGGACACATTTAACCAAGCCAGATGTGCAGAAAAAAGGTTGTCATACCTAGCCAATACTCCCAAAAATCTGATGGGCATCTAAGCATTCTGTTACAAAGTCGGGGGAAGCGTGAAAATGGGACAGGAAACTGAACCCTTTTACATCAAAATATCAGCACCCTTTCCCATCGTGTATCCCAGTGATCAAAAAATGGGGCCAAAAGATACGCTCCCAAATCCAAACTGTCAACATGTAGGCAACCAGATTGAATTCTAATTTACCTTGGTCCTTTAGAGTGGGGAGCTTGCTCCTCTGTCTCTTCTTTCTCCTTGGGGATGGCAGCTGCTTGGCCAGCAGAAGCCCCTTCTTCCCTTCCCTCTTCCTCTGAGAAGGAGATAAGAGCATGTTGTGATTGCTGTTAGTCCTCAGTGGAAGAGGAGGATCGCATCACCACTATCCTCCTCCTCTGACGCCTGACCTGCTGCATCTGTGTCTGGATATGAGGGACTAGGAAAGATGAGAATTAAGTGTGGAACTGTCATTGAGTATGTAGGTCATAAGTTACAGAGAAAAAAGAATAAGAGTAAAAAGCACCAAAGGTAAATGCTAAAAGAGCTTGGAAGATATATGATTCAGATATGCAAAAGCAGTATGCTTGTAGCTGGTACTTCTGGGAATGAAAAATGTGCAACCGCGCTTGTGCGTATGGTCACATTTACGGTCCTGTTTTGCGATCCTTGCACAGAGGTTTTCTTTACGCATACATTATGTGCATGATGCTTAGCATGCCTCATAACTTTAATTTTGAATGTTTTTTTTATATTTCTTGTACTGTGGTTACTTTACAGTATTTTTAGAAGCAAGATATATGGGCACTGGCTTTTATTTCTAAACATTGAAACCCCTGCCCACCCTTTCTGTGCCCAACCACATATTTTATAGGAATAATGCCCAATGGGTATAGAAAGGCAGTGTACACCTACTAACTCCCCTTCCACCCCTATCCCCAAGGCAGAATACCTGGATTAGGGCCAATTATATGCAAGAAGAAACACTCCAACCTTTTTGTTTTAGGCATTACCAACGCACATTCCTGTAGTGGTGGTCTTCATGAGCCTTTAGTGAACATTGTACTACGTGTACAATATATTGCAAGATTGTACAACAACCCTGGCTTGGTTCCTCCTTTTATTGTAGGCCAGCATGCATAATTCTTTAAAGCCAGAACTGACAAACAAACTAACTATAAAATCCTGCTTGTGTTTGTGTAATGATGCGGGTCAACAAAAGCAGTAAAACATTTAACCCCTTCATGACTGAGCTTGTTTTTAGTTTCTGTTTGTTAATGACCGACACACTTTTGAAATTTTTGCTGTGTGATTTCTTCCATGTCAGTAATATGCTTTCTTACTCAGTGCACCCACACATATTATATGTTGTTTTTTTAGAGGACAGATAGGGCTATGTATTTATATCATATATGTGTACCTAATGCCTCACTTAGGACAAATACAATATTAAAATTGAGTAAAAAATGTAAAGAAAAAACTTTTTCCCCAGTTTTAATTTGTAGTATATTTTAGAAAAATAGCCCAGCTAAAAAAAAAGTGCAATAAATACATTCATTTATTTGGGAGAAACCCTCACTTTCCTTGGATTTTAGAAATGTTTCTGTACTTCTCAGCCTAAAACTAAAACCTAACATTTTAATCTTTTTTTTTTTTTCTCTAAAAGCTAAAAGTGGTCACCTATTATACAATGTCACTAAGTGTCAGTTCGTGACAGTGACATACTTTGAACACCAGCGTCATGAGAGGGTTAAATAAAAACAAATTAACCCCTTTAGATTGAAAAACAAATCCTGCAGCTCAACTGCAGATTTTCATTGTAATGGGTTCATTTTTATATTAATGATAGTATAAAAATATATTTAAATATCATTTTTTATTTGTAAATTTTTTTTTTTGTAAACAATTTTTTTTTAATATTTATACCGAGCAGTCATTGTGAACGAATCTCACTATTACTGCTTGATAATTTAATATTTTTGGTTATTATTGGGCTGCTTCAAACTTAAGAACAGCCAATAATAACCTTAGTGACACTGATCCTGTAGCATTTCAGGATTAGATGTCACTAAAGGCTACTGGTCGTTCCCACAATGATCAGAAAAGCCTGCAACATTGTTTCAGCAATAGAAACATTTAGCTAAATGTTTCTGTTGCTGAAACTTTAGGGGAAAAAAGCCGGTATACATCGGGATTTCCCGATCTATACCAGCTGTCAGTGACGGCAAGAGCTGTAAATACCGCTCTGCTCTCACTGTCAGGCACCCGATTCCTGAAAAGGATTGGGTGTCTGAAAAAATGTAACTCTTTCATTTATGGATGCCTCTATACGTAGTCATCCATTAATGAAGGGTAACCGCTGATTCGCAGCAGTTACCAGCTTTACAGAGCCCCAAATAGCTGATCACGTGTCTGTCATTTGTTGATAGTGGTGCTGCACACTCGGTGGGAGGGGGTTAGTTTAGCATGAGTGGAGTCAACAGAAAGACCAGAAATATTAGGATTACAGCTTAAAGCTACGTGTTCTATAATTAAAATATATAGGGTGAGGGATACGGGGCAACCCTGTCTAATGGCATTCATAATGATAAATCTTGGTGACAAGAAACTAACACACTCTAGCTGTTGGGGACGTGTAAAGGGCCATGATGCTGGCAAGCATAAGAGGGCCCAGGCCTAACTGGGTCAGACTATGTTTTGAAAATGGATAACTAACCATATTAAAAGCCTTTTCTGCATTGAGTGACAAAAGGCACATAGGGGATGCTTGGGCATTTTGCATTAAAAGGAGAGTTTTAAAAGAGAACTATGAGTTGAGTGCTTTTCACTCACCTCATAGTTCTAGCCGACCTGTGACAATGAGACTGTCACAGGTTGGCTCAGTAGATCGGGAGGTGAGCGAACACATACCGGCGTTCGCTCACTACTAGATCCTGTCACGGCTCAATGCCGTGATAGGGGAGGGGCTGGATTCCCCCCTCCCCGCTCCGATCCGCCAGCGCTGACTGGTGGAACGGGGGAGGAACGGGGCGGGTACAGCTGGCTCTGCCTTTTAGATAGGCAGAGCCAGCTGTCAGTCACGCAGCTGGGCGGATCCCGGCACAATTGTCGGGATCCGCTTCAGCTGTGGCTTCTCAGTATACCGTGCAGCAGCTCGCGGTATACTGCGGCGTCTCAGTATACCGTGAGCCACAGTTTGCGGTATACTGAGCCTAGGGTGACGGGAGGACGCTAGTTTGGGTCATCCCGTTACCTTAAGAAGAACTATGGGGAAAAGCCTTAACCCCATAGTTCTCCTTTTTCAAGAGTGTTATCCCTTGCTTCACATCCATGTACAAGCCCCACTTGGTCAGGATGGATAATAGTTTTGTAATAGTTTTATGTCTACGACTATGAGGGAGATGGGACAATAGGTGGAGCACAGCGTGTGATCCTTATCTGGCTTGGGAATCAAGGTTATGTCTGCTTCCAAGGCCTGTGGGTGGGTGGAAAGGGAGAACTCTGAGAGGGAATTAAATACCTTTTGTGAGAAAGGTGACTAGGAGTGTACTAAATGTCTTCCAAAACTTTTGTAACTCTGTTGGGTACAGCGGCTTTCAATTACAGGGGTGGACCCTATGGATATGGAGAGTTCTTCTTCTTCTGTGAAGGAAGCCTCTAATGTTGAGCTGGTGTTATCTAAAGTAGGCAAAGGGGTATCTGCAATGTAAGTAGCAATCTGTGCATCAAGGTCTTTCATATAATGGAATGGAGGGGGAATGGAGTGGTCCATTCTCTTGATCTCTATGATGCATATAGGTTTGTGTTTCTGGGGTGCAACGCTCTTGCCAGCAATCTACCACATTTTATTACTGAATTCGTATCTGCGTTGAGCTAGTTAGAGTATTTAGTCATAGAGATGTCGTTCATTTGTTTGCAAGCATGTATAATTTTAAATGTACACATTTTGTTATCAACATAACCTAAAAAAATTACATTGCCACCTATTCACCTGCTCTTAAAGCATTATAC
>NW_017308348.1:195128-201947 GCF_000935625.1 Nanorana parkeri | reverse complement strand
CTGGTTCCTTGGTACACACTAAAAAAATTCGATAGCAACTACTTTTATTTAGTTGGTAACGCAATTCTTTGTTTACATTTTGCTGCTGGCCGGTACCTATTTTCCGTGGTCGGCAGCAGAGTGTAAACAAAGGGGAGAAAAATCTAGTCTGCTATTGGCTCTTACAAATTGCAATAGCCAACAGCAGTCTGGCTATTGTGACTGCTCACTGAGCAGAGGAGCGGACCTGAGAGAGAACATTCTCTCTCAGGTCTGCTCCTCTGCACAGTGGGTGTGGCTTTAATAGCTAGCCTGCTATTGGCTACTACAATTTGAAATAACCCAGGAGCAGACCTGTGAGATAACTTTTTCTCTGAGCCGCCCCTCTGCTTGGTGGGTGAGGTTTCAATAGCCGGCCTGCTATTGGCTATTTGAAATTGCAATAGCACCCGCCCACTAAGCAGAGGAGCAGACCTGAGAGAGAAACTCAGTTGGCGGGGTTTCAATAGCCAGTCGGCTATTGCAAATTGTGCCTGCTCACTCTCAGGTCTGCTCCTCTGTATAGTGGGTGTGGTTTCAATAGCTAGCCTGCTATTGGCGATTACAATTTGAAGTAACCAATAACAGGCTGGCTAGTGAAACAGAGCAGACCTGAGCAAGAACTTTTCTCTCTCAGGGCGACTCCTCAGCTCAATGGGTGAGTCATCAATAGCCAGCCTGCTATTGGCCATTTCAAATTGCAATAGCAATCTTGGTATTGCTCCCGGCTGCTTACATTCACTTATTGGCTGCTGAAGCTAGCTGGCAGGGGTTTGGGGCTGGAGGATAGCGGGGCGCCGTGGGCCGTGTGTGGTTGCTTGAGAGTTGCTATTAACTCCCTTCCATTTCCCTTCCATTATCAAGGAGTACATCAATGCTGCAGTTCTGTGTGTAGTTGTATGTAAGACATGAAGACTGATCTTCTTTATCTTTTTTTTTTCCCAATACATGCAGGCTAACTTTGATTCAAGTTTAGAACTGTCCTTGGTATGGGTTGGCGACGGATCAGGGGTGAGTGATTTTATTAATGAATATGATTCTATTCCATTCTGAAAACACAAAATCAGCTACTGTGATAACCTGATATGCTTCCTCTGTGCTTTTGATGGTGACTGGCACCATATAGCAGTCCCCCTTCCTTTAACACTGGCTATTTGCATTCAGGATGTGCTCCTAGACTGGGATTTATAAAAGGCTGTGCTGTTACTGATCACACGCCTGAAATCCTGTGGATTTATCATGCAGAGTTCCACTGTAGTACTATACTTTAGCATAGTGTGTAACAGTGCAAATTTGATTTTAAAATACCTTATGAGCACTTTCTAATAAGGCATGTTAGAAATTATATTCAAAAAAGCTTTTCAATTATTTTAAAACCCTCCAAGTTCTCCAATCATCTTCCAGGACAGCAACCTGAGAGATGATTGGATCTTCAGTCTACAGGAAACACAATCAGACAAGGTTAAAAACCCCTCCCACCCCCCCTCGTCCCTCAGTTTTTGATTTGTGTTTCTTAACGTCTGGGTCAGCGCAATGTTTGTTTCTTTGTCCCGACTGGATGGCCTTGAGGTCAGCAGTCACCCTCTGTGGGGCTCTGCTAGGGTACTGGATTCCTGAGCCTTGCCTTGTGGTACAGAGGTTGTTCCCCACTCTTAAAGGAGAACTATGAGATGAGTGATTTCCACTCACCTCATAGTTCTAGCCGAACTGTGACAATGAGACTGTCACAGGTCGGCTCAGTAGATCGGGAGGTGAGCGAACACATACCAGGTTCGCTCACCTCTCGATCCTGTCACGGCTCTCTGCCGTGACTGGGGGAGGGGCTGGATTCCCCCCTCCCCACTCCGATCTGCCAGTGCTGACTGGTGGAACGGGAGGGGGCGGGTACAGCTGGCTCTGCCTCTAGATAGGCAGAGCCAGCTGTCACTCACGCACCTGGGCGTATCCCGTCATCTACGTGGGGATCCACTCCGGCTGCGGCGTCTCACTCGCGGTATACTGAGCTTAGGGTAACGGGAGGACGCTAGTTTGTGTCCTCCCGTTACCCTAAGGAGAACTATGGGGAAAAATACTGACCCCATAGTTCTCATTTAAGTACTTTTCACTAGTTGCCTATAGCTAAGAATACAAACATGTACCCAACATGTAGTGCTGATTACAAGAGTCTGGCTTGACTTCATTTTTTTGACAGTACTGATAGTCCCAGTTACCAACTGGCACAGGAATCTTTTTAGTGAATTTAAATAATTTAATGTTAAAGTCCAAGAGGTTATTGGTTTTTTTTTTTAATGTCATACTTGGATACCCATGTTTTTGGAAGCTTTTGTTGTGCCTGCGGGCACTGTGGCCTTGCCCAAGCAAAGTAGTGTTTATGTGGTACAGTAGATATCGGACTTTCTTTTATGTCTGGGACCACATAATAACATTTGTAGGCAGTGTTTTTTTTTTCTTTCCGTTTTTACCGTATAGTTATGTTTAGTTTCAGATAGAGCTGAAAAATGAAAAAAATTAAAATAATTGACAAAAAGCTTCAAGCTTTTTATCTTTAGCCTACTTTCACGTGTAAAGGGTAGAGTGGCCACAAAGTATGTGGTCAGAAAGTGTGGCAGGTCCTCTATGGAAATCACAGTCAGATCATTGCTTAAATCAGTGATTTGCCATCTGCAGAAGACTGTAAGCCCCTGCCTCAAATCTGATTGGGGCTGTTGGGTGTAACATTCGCCATATTCTAAGTAGAGCAACTGTAACTAAAGCCATTTAAGAATGGAATATGAAACTGGAACTTCTGAGTTTGCCCCTTTCCAAGTAAGGACAGCTTTGTACTCTTCACTACTGCCACAGATTCCTTTTTTTCTTTATTGGGTGTCTTGTGATGATATTCCTGTGCACCTTACAGATGTATTGTATATACCAAATATGAATGACACATTATTAGATTCTGTAGTGCAGTGATATGTTATCATGTCTATTATGTTTGAATATTCTGTTTAACCACTTCCAGGCCGCAATACGTGTATAGACGGCAGCCTGTTAAAGTGGTTAAAACAAAAAGCGTTGGTTTCCATGGGCACTGCTGATCTCTCCTCCGATCACTGGACCCGGAAGTGATGTGTATTACATCACTTCCAGTGTCACTCTTACAGTCTGCGGCTCTTAGAGCCAGGAGATGAAGCTGGGGAAGCGGATTTCTGCTTCCTCAGCTTCTTTGGGGTCCCTAGGTGACATTGGGGGTCTGAAACACGCGTTGGTGCGCCCACTTGCGAAAGCGACACTTGCGCTACACATGTTGCATATCTCCGCCATCAATCACTGTTAGCACTAAACTGATGAGCGGTAAAAGCATTTAATATATTCCCTATGGGAAATTTGGGGTATTTACTTTTTTTGCATCACAGGCGAACGCAATTTTAAGGCTTGACATGTTTGGTATCTATTTACCCGGCGTGACCCCATCTTTCATATTTTACAAATAAATTGGGTATTGTATTAGGTTTCTGTGCACTAAATTTTAATGTTAGTTTTATTTTTTCCTAAAAATACTGGTTTGATAAACATTTGTGCAAAAACCGTGCAACATAAAAAATTGCAACTAGCATTTCTTCTACTTTCTGAACATATATCATTGTTTGTTTGGGGGTTTTGAAGCTGTTTTCTAGCCAAAAATTTATATTTTATCATGTTTGTGAAAATAGTAAGAAAATGCCCCGGACAGCAAGTGGTTAAGAAGGTGTGTGTATACATACATTTATATTGTGTTACTGTGTGTGTATAATAGATGCATGTAGCTACTGTATATCTGTGTGTTAATTAGAAGAGAAGAATTCAATAACAATTAACATAGTGTTATGGGATTAAAGGATTGTGTAAGAAAACACAGCCACATTTACGGTGTTGTTGCTGTTTGTGGTTTTGACCCCCGCACTCCCCACTAAACCCACTTCCTCCTCCAACCCACACCTACCCTACTCAAACTAATGGGCCCTGCTTTTTTGGGCAGCCGAGCTCCACCTCCACCAGGTCCAGCAACATCAGACTGAGCTGAAGCCCACTTAACAGGCAGGGCTTGGTGAGCAGCTTCAAGGAGAAAACAGCCCACAGCCACAACAGTAGTCCCCCCGCGGCCTCACACATCTGCATGGCCACTGTCCTTTTGCAATGCTACCACTGGCAGGTTAAACAAAAAAAAATACCCTTGTATGGCGAACTTTAGTTTCAATTTGAAAGTCACATTTCATGCTTTAAAACATCTATTTAGTATAAACATTCGGTTAGTTTTGAGGTAAATAATGTTTTGAAAGTTGAATTTAAATTGTTTAGTGAGAGGTAAGTTTTCGAAGAATAATTTCACCCTTGGACTTCTCAAAGATGGCGTCTGGGTTCCGTATAAATATGGTGGGTGTTCAGATGACATTACAGTGTATTACCCCAAAAATAAATAGTGTGTGTCTATATGTATGTGTATATGTATCAAGGTATTTTAACTTTTTTTTTTTTTCTTTTTTTTTTAATTCTATTTATAAAAAAAAAAAAAACCTGGTCAGTCCCTGTTTCAAACTGATCACACCAAGCACGGAAGCAGATGTGTGCTAGTATAGTCCGTTTGCATCCCTGGCATTATTGCTGAGAGGTGGAGGACAATAAACTTGCCTCCCATTTCAGAATAATTGAAATGTCTAAAGCTGCCCATACACCTTTACAACTATCGCACGACTTTCTTTGTGCGATGGTTGTAAGGTGATTCAAAGTTCGTATGACCTGCCCATCTTTGAAAGGCAGATCATACAAGCACGCTAAATCGTTCTAGCGTGCTCGTAAGATGAAAATCGTGCGACCGTACAGTAAATGTGGTCGCACGCTGCCCATACAACTGCAGATTATCGTACAATCGCGGGATCATCGTCAGGTGTATGGGCACCTTTTAAACAGGCAAATAAAGGTGCTGTTACTGCACACCTGCATGGGAGTGGCCATAGCAGCTACATGGAGTGACTCCTCAGCTCTAACTGATACTATAGGGAGGGGATGGGGGGTTGTGTTGGCAGAGTAATTGGAGAGATGGGTGCACTTCCAGAACTACTAGCAACAATTCTTCCTGTCCTCTCTCCACTCCGCCAGCACCCTCCACCCTGCTACTGTAGTGAAGAGGAAGATGACAGACATAGGACGAAGTGGTGGCAGAAGTTTGGTAAGCCTGGTATGGCTCCCCCCCTCTAAACACTCACTACCACACTTGCCACCACCCTAGTTGCCACTATCCCATTACCCCCAGCCCTCGCACCCATCCCCAACCTTGCCTGTTTGGAACAGGCACACCTTTTCTAGTAAATATTGTAGTTGTAATGTGTCCTGCATTGAATGGTATACTAGACCATTTCACTAAAATATGATCACATTTGTGTCATTCTACCCTATGAAGGTATGGCTCATTTTTATTCTCCATTTTATTTAAACTATGTGCAGAAAAGCTAGTACATAGTGTTATGTTAGAAGTTGTAATATCTTTTTTTTTTTTTTTTCTCCCCTTCAGAAAATGCCATTTTATTTTTTTGCTCTATGTAGGCAAAGAAAGCTACCATTGTGATATCAGTGACGACAACTGCAGCCCAGCACTGGAAGCTCCTGTTTGTCTTGCAGTCATGTGGCTGCTGGAGTGAATCTATTGCCAGACTTCTTTTTTTTTTACCTTTACTTCATGCTTCTTAGACCAGCTGATTTTTTGGGCTTGGTTTCTAATTTGTTTTTTACCTTTTACCTTTGACATTGGCTTGCAGTGTTTTTTTATTTTCTTGTGTGGGCAGCAGATAAACTTAAACTGGAGACTTCTCAGTAGGTGGGGGGTTTGGCCACCGGCAGGGGCCGCCCCTATGCTGTAATTGGTCTTTGGTTTTTTTGTGCCTAGCGTCCTTCTCCTGCAGGTGGCGATATTACCCTACAGTACATGATCTCCAATCTGTTCCCTGTGTCCTTCAATGAACGGAGAGAAAAGGATTTTACGGTGAGTACCAAAATCCTATTTTTGCATAACACTCTTGCTTGGAGTCTATATGCCTTATGGTGGACAGTAGTAGATTTGATTGATCCACAACTATGGTATACTACCTACTAGATGAGGAAAGATTTTACCTCTTCCCCTTCCTAAATTAATGCTGACCAGATATAGATATTGCCTAGAGGTGGGCTATAAATAGCCAATACGGTTAATGGTTTCCTTTGAGGCATACGCTGGTTCAATAAGCTAGAAAATCTTAAGTACATCAGCCACAAAAGAACTGTTAGACCCCATTCACACTAGGGTGACAGCGTTTCAGTGCTGTGTTTTTTTAGCGAGGTTTTGCACAATTTTTATGCTTGGTTTAGCGCCTCTTACAGGCGTTTTCTATTCATATATCAGCGCTTTTCTTAAGTTCATTTTCAGTTGTCCAATGAGAAGCAGGCTCAGCTGCTCAAACGCGCATAAAAAAATGTGCGGAATTGTGCAAAAACGTGCTGATCGGCTCATTTCCAGTTAAGTCTATGGAGCAAAACGGACTGATTAGCACGACAAAAGCTCAGGGACTAATTGAACGACGGGTGTATTTGTACAAGCGATTCTGTGAACGGCCACAGGAATGTTTTTTGGGTTGGTTTTTTTTTTTTTTTGCATGCGTTTCAGCGTGGAAAAATCCACGCAACGAAACTGCCCTGGTGTGAATGAGGTCTTAAAGGCTACCACATTCCAATAGGTTTTTTTTTTTTTTATACTGAGAATGGGGCAGGTTCTCTCAAGAAAGATGGTTGTTTCTGACAAAGCTAATTGCCCCA
>NW_017308348.1:193181-195068 GCF_000935625.1 Nanorana parkeri | reverse complement strand
TATTATTTTTTTACCGTTTTTTTTACCACACATAATGTGTTTTTTTTTTTTTTTTTTTTTAGGTTGTACTTGTTTTAACTACTTTCAGGATTCCACTGCTTATAGTTTCATATAGACAGTCAAATCTGTACAAGAGGTGAGTTTCACTTCTATTATAAAGTTTATTTTATTATTTAGCCATCTTATTCCTTAGTTTTGTTGGAGTATGATGACATCATGAAAGTAGTGCTTGTCTGTAATCTTCCGTTGCCACAGAATCCTCTCTGCAAAGTAAGCTGTAGGCATGAAACCTTCTAAATTTCACACTTTAGCTTTGTGTTTAACAAGGTACTGTTTTTTCATGGCTTATTTCAACTTCATCTAGTCAAAACTGACTTAGTAGCCATCAAAAAGCGGTTACTGAAATATTTGTAAGTCTTTATAATAGAAATTCTGCTTCCTGAATTCTCTTTCCAGTGAGGACTACGGTAAAACTTTCCAAGATATAACGAGTCTCATAAAGAACGCATATATACGAACAGAATTTGGCATGGGTCTTGGTCCTGAGAATTCTGGAAGGGTAAGCTTGCAAACTGTTGAGCGTAGCCTAATGATAATTAGTACAAAGTTAATTCTGGGTGCTTTTTGCATTGAAGCTGTCATTGTATCTAGTTTTAAACAGAAATGTGCAGGCTGTTGTTTTTGCAATAAAGAGGTCCTCTTTATCGTCCTCTTTGTCGTCCGCCTCAGTTGACCTAAGTGGACTGGAGAATATGGACATCTTGCCTGCATCAACGGTGCTGTTGGGTACTCTATACCCTGGGATTAGCCTAATAAACTAGGGCCACCAAGATGGCTTTTTCAAAGGTGTGTTGAAAGTAGGGATGCACAGATACTAGTTCAGATAACCGTGCTGATATTTGTCATTTTCACGAGAACTACCAGGGTCGCAGTTGCGACTGGGCCTTTGCGCCCACCACTGTCCTGAAATCATTAGTCTGTAGTGTTGTTTTTTTTTTAGAAAAACTGTCACATAACACTAAACAAGAATGTATCTATCAGTAATTGGAATCTGTGAGTACTTGGACAAGTGTCTGTAGTTGTACTTGGTCTGGAAAAAATGGTATCTGTGCATCCCTAATGTACAGTGTATGTATATAAAACAAATCTCATACAACAGGGATGCACAAATACCAGGAGTCCCGTAGCCAATGCTTCTTAAAAATGACAGCTTCCTCCTAACATTTTGAGTTTTTCTCTGGTCTAGTCTTGGAGCTGGAGAAGTATTTGTACTTGTACCAAGTACAAGGCGTTGGTATCTGTGCATCCCTAGTTCAAAGGTAACAGTGACAGCCGCTGCATGTAAACACCAACACACCGCATGTAAACGTATATGATATGATTATATGCAGTTGTAAAACAATCACTATCCTTGGATGCACGAGTGATGCATCCAGGGATAGTGATTGATTCCTAACACAGGTGCTTACATGCATGCGGCTGTCACCTGATCAGTAACTTGAATGGATGACAGCTGCTGCATGTAGCTGGCATTAGGGATTCTTGCTGCAGGAAATGGCAAGTTCCTGATGCCGAAATCCCTAATCGCACCTAAACCCACAGTTGTATTTCTCTCTGTGAGTGAATGTGTAAATCTGCTGGTCCTCTACGATTAAAATGAAAATACGTGGGGGAAAAAACACACATATACTAACACTGCACACATATATACATATACACATGTATACATACTGATATGACGCACCCTGAAACATTAACACACATACCGACATCACTCACAGAAATCCTGACCATACACACACACACACACACACACACACACACACACACACACACACACACACACACACTAACACAAAAAAAATACACTGACATCAAATACAAAAA
>NW_017308348.1:166195-193025 GCF_000935625.1 Nanorana parkeri | reverse complement strand
ATACCCACATCACACACACAAAAACCGACCACACACACACACACACACACACACACACACACACACACACACACACACACACACACACTATCACAAAAAAAATCTACTGACATTGCATACAAAGAAACCATCACAAACACGGATACTGACATATAAACACATGCAGACATTAATACTGGTACCGTATATAGTTAGCTTTTGTTTTGAAGTTTGAAATTTTGGCAAGTGGCCCCCCATGGGAGAATGAAATTTGTCCACTGGCCCCCAAGTGAATTGAGTTTGAGACTCCTGGTTTAAAGTGTATCTAAACCCAAAAGCAAACATGCAATATTAATCATTAAATGTAGTGGTCACATTTAGTTTTCTTTTTAATGTTGTTTTTTGTTTGTTTTTTTTTAACCCTGTATTTTCACTTAGTGATGCAGGCAGTAAGTATATTATTTTTCAACTTCCTTTAGCCGACCAAACTGTCCAGCAAAAGTGGCAGTTAGAGGGTTGAGGCAAACCATTTATAACACTTATAATGGTTAGCAATTCATTTATGTAAAACCTTTATCCCAGAAGGAAAAAAAGCTATTGCTGTAACTGCTTAAAAATGTTAGCTGAAGTTTGGCTTTCATTTGTTAGTCAAGTCCATCTAAGGGATCAGTCACACTAGATGCAGTGTATTCCGGCCCGATTTTGGCCTAGAACGCACTGCCTCGAATTGCAGACGGCTCACTTTTTACTGGGGCAGGAGGGGGCGTGGCGGGCCATTAAAGTGAACGGCGCCGTAGCCACGCCTTCCGGCCGCAATGCTATCCGCCGCACGGGATTGCAAGGCACATTGTGCCTGCGGTCCAATCCAGTGCGGTGCGATCAAAATGCTACATTTCTCCATTCACACTGCTCGATTATGTACGAAAAACCGATCGCATACGATTATCGTACGATAATCGTGCAGTGTATGGGCACCTTTACACTACCTTTCCCATAGGTTTACAGTACTGCTGCCCAAGGGTGGCTACACCCTAAGGCAGGAAGCATGTTACTGGTCGGGTCACCAGGTAAAAATAAATACCACCTGACCTGCCCAAATCTATCATCTATCAAATCTAGAAAGTAAAAGTTATTAGTAATGTAATTTTGGTAAAAAATAGCATTCTTCAAGCCACAGACCTATTTCGGTTACGACTTACATGTGGATCCATGCTAACAATCTTTTGTTTTCCTTTTTTTTTGTTTTTTGTTATTTACATAGGTTGTTCTGGTTGGTGATGTGTCTGGAGGGAGCAAAGGAGGTCGTATATTTCGATCTTCAGACTTTGCAAAAACATTTGTTCAAACAGATTTGGCATTTCACCCTTTGAGGCCTATATCTTACAACCCTGAAGATCCTACGTGTCTGCTGCTCATTAGTATGCATGTGAGTAGGACATGACTTGTATTTATTCTTTACTTGTAACGTAA
Organism: Nanorana parkeri; assembly: GCF_000935625.1. Lineage (NCBI taxonomy): Eukaryota > Metazoa > Chordata > Amphibia > Anura > Dicroglossidae > Nanorana > Nanorana parkeri. Next base: position 191,576 of record NW_017308348.1, on the reverse strand, counting down.
AGCCCATCTCCAGGCAAAAAAAGTACTCTTGCAGTGGTGCTGCCCCTGCACTGCAAGGGTTAAAGAAGTATTGGAAAAAAATATTGCGTAAAATATACTCTTCCCAAAACTTAGAACCGTTGTGGGACACTGCAGTTTTTCCACACCTGCTCTCAAATAGTCATCCCAAAGGCCAACAGAAGGAGCTCACACAGCAGGCTAAGAGCAGGTTCACGCCATTTCCTGGAACGCACTGCATTGTGTTTTTCTGCGTTTTTGACTCGTTCAATTTTAGGTCTTGCTAGGGGACCTCTGCAAGACCTACAGATAGCCAGGAAAAGAGCAGCACAATGCTTGCACATAAGAGACATGAACTTACCACAGGTCTTTTCACTCAAATGATCATAGCCAGGGACAACCTGCACAGCAATGCCTCTCCACTTGTTCATCTTCCTATTATTTTTCTTATATTGCCCATGTCTCGGATCATACAGCTCTGGGTAGGCTTCCACAAGTTCTACAAATAATTTGGTGTCCAATTCAGCCATCATGGTTCCTATCTTCACAAATCTCTCTCTCCACAGAAGCAGAAAGTCCAGGGGTGATGATCATCCAAACCAGCCCAAAAAAAAAAAATTCCTGTTGCGTTCCAGTGCGTTTTTTGATGCATTTTTTACACCTTTGTTCACGTTCTGGTGCATTCCAGACCAGGCAAAATGTGACGCGCAGTATTTTCCTGGTCTGGAGCTGACTGCGATGGTGTGAACTGAGGCCAAGAACAGCATAGGGAAACATTGGGATGCATTTTAGGTCCAGAAACAGTGGTCTGGTCTGGAGGTGGTGTGAATGGGCCCTTAGGGTCCTGCTTCTAATTACAAGGCAGCAAGTTGGTGTTTTCAGTCTGAAAGAGGAATTTCTGTTACTTGAAGGATCTTCAGGTAAAAGACTTTGCAAAAGATTAATTAAAAACTATTTGCTTCAGAAAACTCAAACTACCTGGGGGTAACACACACATTCTGTGGCAACTTTTTTTTTAGCTGGTAGGAATACAATCTAAGACCCCAATATTACAAGGCCACATAAAACAGAAGTGTACTAACTCACTTCTGTGAATCAAAATCGTTTTTTTTGGTAGTTTAGCCCTTTCCCTGCCACCAACGTAAGGCATAGGGTGGAACAAAAACATTTCCAGCTGGTCAGCTCAGTTTGCCTTACATCGGCCATGACTCTTCGGTGTAATTGAATGGCTAATATCAGTGGCTGACGAGCCGCTAATGATAGCTATCCATTCAAAATCAGCCCTCCCCCTGCCACAGCTCTGCACACCAGTCCGCTGCTCGAACTTCCCCACTGGACACTGGCGATCTCTTCCCCTGCATGTCCCCCTGATTCCTCGCTGCTCTCCCCCACCTATATGGGCAGAGACGGGGAGGATCAGGGGGGGCACAAAGCAGAGCATGCTGTTGGCACCCAGCAGGAAGGAAAGAGCTGCAGGTGAAAGGATCCAGTAACAGGCAGGGCAGAGTCTTTTTGAGTGCCTGTCCTCACTTTTTTTTAAATTATAAATAACAATTCAACGGTATGGCAAAGCATTGCCGTGTGCTGTAATATGATGCAGGCATCATTTTAATCGCAAATGCACACCAATGCAGTGCACAAACAGAACTGCAGATCAGACGTTACCACAACACAAGTGTGAGGCCAACCTCCAGATTTTTAGCTTAAGTTGCTTATTTCAATTTTTGCGTAGCAACATTTATTTACCATTTTGCAAAAAGGCGCAATTTAAAATGTACAAATCTTTATTAACTCAATATAGTTTTATCCTTTTAGATTTAGGAGCAATCTTGTAAATTATGTTTGTGTATGCTAATAATGATTTTAATTGAAGATTACTGAGGTATTTTTATTGGTTTGATAAACGTGCAACTGCCGGGGGACCTACAAGATTAGTAGCACCATCCTTTTTTTATTCTACTAGTCCTGTGCTTTCAGAAAATAAGTGAATAATTGCAAAAATGGCCTGGCCAGCTGAGATTAAAAGTGGAGCAGAGCCTTTTCTTTTTTGGATTAAAAATGGGGCAGAGCCTTTTTTTTTTTTTTTTTTTTTAGATGAGAAGGATAGATGAGAACCCCTGATGAGTTATTTTTGCTGCATATGCCTTGCTTTGGAAATGTCTTTAATTTCCTATTTTGGAGATGCAACAGAAAATTAAAGGAAATCTCACCAAACTTAGACAGTTGTCATCAGAACATGTGTCCCCATTTGGATGATTTAACCGAACCTCAGTGGAGACGGGCTCTATTCTAAACTAAAAAAAAGGTTTTGCCTTTGCATACACTTTTAAGGAATGAAAGACAATCTCTTATTTGCAATAGGCTACTGCATGTTAAAGTAGACATGCACCTTTATAGCAAGACCAGAGATTCTGATCTTTCCCTTTTTTAGTGCATAATTACTTTTGTGTATTGTTTCAGGCAGCCTTTTGAAATACGGCCTTTACAAATTTGCTACAGCTGAGCAGGGAGGGCCAAATTCTGGCCTTGCTATAATGGTGTACTCTTCTTTAGTATTTGCCATGTGAAATAAAAACCCTGTAAATACATAATAGTAGGGATCTACCGATACTAGTATCGGTATCAGTGCCGATGCCGAGTACTCGCCCAATTGCTCCGATAAGCATGGAGACGGCTTCCCTGTTAATCAAGAAGCCAGGTGGCGAGTCATTACATGCTGCCTGGCTTCCTTAATGGGACTTCCGATATCAGAATTAGTTATCGTTGAGTATCGAAAAAAATAAAATATCAGTACTCTATACCAAAAAACTGTTATCAGTGCATCCCTACATATTAGTTAGCATGTGTCTCTGTTTATGTGCCTCTGATGTTACACTTCTTATCTCCCATCTTTTACACTCTTCTTTTCAGTATGAATTATGGATATCCAAGGATTTTGGAGAAAATTGGACGCTAATCCATCAATCGGTGTGTTCTGCTAAATGGTGAGAATTGGCAATTTAGTGATCAGCAGTATGTGGATTTATGTAATTCAATAACTCATGAGACTACTATATATTCTTTTAGGGGGCCCAGAAACATGATCTTGTTCACCATAACAACCGCAAATGAATCTTGTTGTAAGTATGGTGGATTATGCAAATGTTTACTGGTAAGAAAAAACAGATGGATAAAATGTAAATTTATTTTAAAGCTGACTGGCATGAAACAGTTTGGTCCCTAACTATGAAGAGAACATCCGACTTTGGTCAAACATTCAATGTGCTAAAAGAGAATATCCACTCGTTTGGATTATGGGGTCGTTTTCTTTTGGCATCCGTTATGGAGGAGGTAAGAGCAGACTTGTGTTTCATATGAATAAAGCCTTGTCATACTAGCAAACTTGCATACCAGCAACAGAGTTGCCAGTATTCACCTGACTACCTAAACAATAGACTCTTGAATGCTAGTGAGGCAGCAATGTCAGAGTGACACCTCGCTGGATTGTGCAGCAAGGGAATTGTTAGAGGTGAAGGCAAGATGAGTTGAATTGCTAGAGTGGCATAGGCCTAAATTGGCTTGGAAAGCCGGATACACCAAAATATTGTTAAATCGGAAGTGGTATTGAAGTTGCAGTACTGTTTGACAGTGAATCCCAGAGACTGCTGGTTCATATTACTAAGTATTCTAGGTTGTTACTTGATGACTAGTCCATGTATGCGTGTGAGATGTCATTGCTTAAATTACATGATGCTGTATAAAACGTTTTCTATCCACATGGAAGTTGTTTCCTTGATTTATACTGCTTTATTCTACACCCTGTTGTGTTTGTTTGTTTTCATGTTACTTTAAAAAAAAAATTAAAGGCAAAAAAAAAAAAAATCTGAAGGGGGTGGGGGTGAAATTAATCAATGTTTTAAAAATAGGATGAGAATACTGATGCCAAGGTTTGCATTTAACTGCTGCAGGACAGAATGAAGAGGAAGATCCACGTATCTCAGGATCATGGCGACACATGGAATGTGGCTCAACTCCCATCTGTTACACATGAGCAATTTTACTCTGTTTTGGCAGCCAATGATGACCTGATCCTTATTCACGTGGATGATGAAGGAGGTGTGTACATTGGACTATGATATTTAACAAACTTGTATATATAAATATTATGTAGTGAGATTTTTTATCTAGGTTAAAATTGGGTTTGTCAGGCAAACCTCTAATATATAGAATTAAAATACATACTTTATAAGGGTAATATTTTACTTGCCAAAGGATTTATTTTCCTTTCCATACAGTCCTGAGATATTCAGACCTGCCACACTGCACAGCCCTTTCTGGCAGGACAAAATAATATATTTTGCTTTGCTGCAGTTGAGTATTATAACGGGTCTTTTGACTTGGCATTAAATAAGGAAGTGGCACTGATAAGCTCATCTGCCTGTCACTCTCCTCTTATCAGCATGTACATGAGCACTGCAGCACAACTGATTGGCTCCTTGCACATATAATTGCAGGAGACAGATACCGAGTCAAATTCAGATACTTGAAATAATTGCATTAAAAAAATGTTTTTGTTAATTGAGAGGGACAATGCTTGATTCAATACACTTGTGGATTTATATTGCCACCTGAAGGCAGATGAAACTATGTGCAAAAAAAAAAAAACTAGCTAAAGGACAGCAACACCTATTGGCTAAATCCTGCTATTTCCAAATACGTCCAGTAACTTCCCAGCCTTATGCCCCAATGCATAAGAAACTGCTCTTTCCAATCACTGCTCATCTAACCACAGCAGTTAGTGTATCTTAGACTTTCTGACACCAAGCCTTGGCGTGTTAGGCCTATAAGGTGGCGACCTGATCATAAATTTTGGCATATGTCAGATTTGACTACAAGATTCTGCAGGCAGTGGTATGATTTTACCTTTTGTTGGGATGGGCATCACCGGGTTTAATATTGGTGTTTTTTTTGCCTGTGCCTCATTGGTACTGCTTGTGAATATATAATAAATAAAGCTGTGTCCCTCAAGGAATATATATCCTTCTATTATGAACCAAGTATAGCTACTGAATTCAGTAGGCAGTTATTTTAAGTTTTCTATGTCCATTGCAAGACTTAACATGAATATTCTATTTGATGTCTACTGGGTACCACTGAATTGGATTTAGTACCAGTGGCCCCAGCACCCAGTACTGTCACTCCAGTTACATTTGGTACAAATCCCACACAAGCACAGCACTGCTCAAGCTAGTTTAACTGTCAGAGCCAGAATCTGTGATAAGATGGCCCCCCAGTAAGTAGGAATGGTGCTTTACTGCAGCAAGGATTCAGATTTGGAAGTGTAAACTGGTGACAGGGTCTCTTTTTAACAATGTATTACTAATCAGAGCTGAATAGATTTTTGTCTTAAATATCTACATAAATTTAAGCTTTAAATACTGTATATTCGGTTCTGACAAACTCAGTATTACTTTTACTTAGGTCAGCTTGTATTTCATGTTTAATAGTCCAAGGAATTCTAGAAAACAGGATGTAAAAACGGAGATCTGTGATTTATTTTGATATTCTTTCCCAGACACAGGCTGCGGAACCATTTACACATCTGACGATCGGGGCATTGTGTATTCCAAATCCTTGGAGAGACATCTTTATACCAAAACAGGAGGAGAAACTGATTTCACTAATGTGACATCCCTCCGTGGAGTATTCATTACTAGTGTTCTCAGTGAAGGTTAGCAGGCACTGCTTACACATTGCAATGACCAGATTTTGTTACACATAGTTAGTCCTTACACTTTATTCTGGGCATACCTTTTTTTCTTCCAGATAATTCTGTCTATTCTGTCATTAGCTTTGATCAAGGAGGGGAATGGAACCGCATCAAGAAACCAGAAAATTCTAATTGTGACTCAACCGCAAAAGACAAGGAGAAGGTGAGCTGCTGTCTTTAATACTGATGAAATATCTCTTGGTAGTGACCTTCCTTCAATACACATGCATCCTATAAAGTAGAATGAGTCAGGGGCAACAGTATCCAGCCTTCAGGCAATGATTTGAAATTGGTAAGATTCATATTTTCCTCATCATTTCCTCATATCTCCTTTTGGACAAAATGGGTGGTGCTGAAATGCAAGTGTTATAACCGCATATGTCTTAACTCTTTGCAAGCTGCCACTATACAAAGCCACAACTCTTTTCAGAGCCATATGAGCTTGTTAGTATGTGCTAGTGGGTACTATTCAGTGTTCTTTGTTACCGAACCCTTTAAGCAGCCAGGTAGTGCTTAACCGCTTGGGAGGCATATTTGTTAAGCAAAATCAGTATTCAGACTGAGCTTTGAATGCTTTCTAAATACTGATACTCTCAAACGGAAAATTTAAACTGGACATCCACCACTAGAATTTGAATTCTAGAATTAAAATTTTCTTTCGAACGTTCGTTCGATTTTCAAATAGTTAATGGGGTCAAATCGGTGATTTTGACCACAGTGATGAGAAAAAAAATCAAAGGAGCAGGATGGAAAATATTTCTTGGAGGAACACATTTTTAACAGTTTCATTTCCAAAATGTAAAATGTTAAAACCAGCCCAAATTTTGAAATACATTCTGCAAGTCTGTGATGGCATTGTCAAATGTTCTGGCAAGATTTCCTAATTAAATCTACCAGTGTATGGCCAGCATTAGTCTCAGAAATTATGGAATGTTAGATTTATGTGCTTTTCTGGGAACAAAGTAGATAATTTAACATGCAGCATAATAAAAGATCTACTTAATACATTTACAAAGTCAGTTCTATGATGATGTTGCCCTAGAATAGAAGATTTGTTATAACATGGGGATTAATGATTTGAAGGTGGCTTTACTTTATTTATAAACTATTGCACTTTAAATTATTGTACCTGAAATTAAATATTACCAGTTGTGTAGCAGAATGAAGGGGACATTTAGAAATCTGTGTTTTTCAGTAAAGAATTCTAAAGTTGTACTGTTTGTAAGTGAAATATGCAGGCTACCATTGCTGACCCCAACCTGAAAATGCTAATCTGCTGATCCTCTGACTCCAAAATTGTATAAGACACTGGGTGGAAAGAATGATACACAAAGTCAGTACTGAAAGCATGATGGAAGTACAATTTCCAGGGAATTGATGATTTCAGGAAAGTTCAAGCAGGTCTCTAATCAAGTTTTCTTGAAATTGACTCTTACAAGAATAAATGCCAGAATAAAAAGTTTACCCGCAAAGAAGAAACAATACTTATCTTTACCCGCAATCCCCCTGAAGTGTCTGCAGAGGCCGACAATTTGGGAATTTTGATCTTCTATATCCCCTGCTTAGTGGTTCCTCATGCCATCCTCTACATTACTACTGAGTTCTGTAGTGACATGGGGGTCAGTGAAAGGAACCACTGAGTGTTGTAGGGTGACATAGTAGATTGATACTTTTGTGTCGATCTGTTGTGGACCAGAACACCCTCCGGGTGGCACTGTGACGCTGGAACCAGGTCCTGCAGTTTCGGTGCTCACCTGCTGGTGTCCCAGCAATGAGCAGTTAGTCGCCACCTGGTGCTGATCTGGGAGGGTATTTAGCCTCCCCTTTCAGTGAGGCCTGTGCCTCAGTATTGTTGCCATATCCTGTAGCCTGTTCCTGTCTTGAGCCCGGACTCTGATCTGATTCCTGAACCTTGCCCCTGAGGTCTACTGATCAGTGGCTTCCCTATTGTTGTCCTGCTCCCCAGGGTTTGCCCTGTTGTCTCCGGTGTGTACCTTGTTATTTGTATTAGTTAGGCTTTTATATGTTACTTGCGGGTGTTGGTGGGGGTGCTTATGGTTGCGGTGTTTTTGGAATAGCTAATAAGCTATAGTTCATAAGCATTGTTTGGTGTGGCCACATATTTGATTCTCCTGTATAGATACCTGCACGCGGTGTGGGAAGTATAAAATTCATATTTTTGGCTATAATTCACTGTAAAAATTAGCATTATAAACCTGTGCCCAGTCTATGGACATGTTCCTAAAAAGCAGAAAATGCCCTTAAAACAAAAAGTCCTCATTAAACTCTTTAACTACAGGCACTGTGTTGAAAATTCTTAAAGTTCACAGCCAGGGCCATCTTTACCGCAGGGCAAAAGGGGCACTTGCCTGGGCCACATAACGTACAGGGGCCCACAGCAGCTGTCCCTTTCACCCCCAGCAGCAAACGGAAAACGAGCTGTGTGTGTGAGCCGGTGGGGAGACAGAATGGACATCCATTCTCAGTAGCAGCCAGCCTGTGAAGTGACCGTCCGTGTGTGTCTCCTGCTGTGATCTCCTCCCCCAATGCCTGTCACAGAGATCCGGCAGGCACGGAGGAGAAGGAGGGGGGAGGGTTAAGCCAGACAGCACAGGTAAATCTGAAAAAAAAACAGTTACCATAATTTTTTAAAAATCTTTATTTTCACTTATCTGTCTTTAGCACACAGGCTGGGGTCTGGAAGCTGGACTGGGGAGGAAGATTCTGGACTGTGTTGTATTTACATGCATATCACTAAACATGTGCTGAAATGTATATTCAGTCCATGTGTTTAGTAATATGCTGTGTAATTGCAATACAGATTTTACTAATTTATACATGTTCTGTACTACCTGATAAATCATACAATTAGATTTAAATAAAAATCGTATTGTATGATTTATCAAGTAGTATAGAACAAATGTACCAATCAGTGGTGGAACTATCGGCAGCTATGGGGCCCGGGGCCCAGCCAGGGCGAGGAACAAATGGGTCCCCCTGATGCCGTGCCGGCTGCCTGGGTCATTATGGCATCGAACGCTGCTGGCTGTCACTGGTGTCTGTGAGGAGGAATGCGCCGCTGTTCAGTTCACTGACAACCTGTCAGTGATCTGTGCAGTGGCGCGTTCCTCCTCACAGCCGCTGCTGAGTTAGTAACAGCCAGCAGCTGCAGTGGAGGAGCAGGCAGGGCCCGGTAGAGGAGGAGACGGGGCCCACCGGTGAACATGGAGGGGGAGGAGGCGGGGCCCAGCGCTGGAGGAAGCTGACGGCGGACTGGGGCTGACAGGTAAGAGGTGTGCAGGGGTGTGACCAGCCCACCTGAGACCCTGCAGAGTGCATTAAAGAGTCTATGGTGGGCTCTGCAGGGTCATTCTCAGGTGGGCTGTGTGGGGTCTCAGGTGGGCTCTGCAAGGGGTGTAACTAGAAATCACAGGCCCCCAAACAAAAGTTTGCTATGTGGCCCTGTGATTTCTAGTTATGCCCCTGGTACCAAATACATGGTTATATTAGTAAAATCATTATTACTTTTACATTACGTGACCCCGCACATTTGCTGCAGGGTGTACTGCATTTGCAACATATGCATTCTACATATAATATACACAGAGGCATTTGTTAAAAATGCAACGCACCATGCAGCAAGTGTTCGGGGGCATGCAATGTAAATGCACTACTGATTTTACTGATGTAACCATGAGGTGCTACATTTGTTCTGTGCTACCTTTATAAAGCATACAATAAGATTTTTTATTTAAATCGTATTGTATGATTTAAAAAATAGTTCCGAATAAATGTACCAGTATGTGGTTAAACTAGTAAAATCCATATTGCATTTATATTGCATGGACCCGAACACTTGCTGCTTGGTGCATTGCATTTTCAACATATGCATTCTACATATAATATAGACTTATGGGTCAAAAATCTGTATTGTAGACTACATTGCAGAGTCCTGAGTTTATTGCGGTGCAGAGTCCGGAGTCTATACCAGACATCCTAACTCTACCGGACGCTCCGGGAGTCTCCCGCTATTAGATAGCGGCTCCCGGCCCCATGGGAGAGGAGCACTTTCTCCCGAAAAGGTTTAGCCTGCTCAATCGAGCAGAGTAAACCTTTCCCTGCTCTGGTTTTTTGTTTTTTTTCTGACATCAAAGCCGCCGTCAGTCAGACAAAAAAACAGCATAGGAATGCATAGCTAGATTCCTATTGGCTATTTCCCTTTGCATTAGCCAATAGAAAACTAGCTATTGCACCCGCCCACTGCTGCTGTCAATCAGCAGAGGGGGACCCGACGTTCTCAATCTGGTCCTTCTAGTGATTGACAGCAGTAGATGGTGGGTGCAATAGCCAGCTTGCTATTGGATATTGAAAATTGAAATAGCCAATAGGAATCAAACTATTCATTCCTATGCTGTTGTTTTTTTTTTGTTTTTTTGTTTTTTAATTCTAAAGGCAGCAGCTGTCAGAATACTAAAAAAAAAAAAAAACAACAAAAAAAACCTGCAGATAGCATAGAAGCTACTGCTTCCTCTGCTATCTGCCATAATTTCATGGGGGTGCTCTCTCCTCCCCCCCTTTCCTTGCGGTTTGGGGAGGGGGCAGAGGGCACCTCCCTGAAATTGCTTCTGTCAGGTTGGGATCCCTGCTATACACACATGCATGTATTGTTTTTTATTTTTTAGTTTCGGGGGAGGGTGATGTAGGGGGGTCTGGGTCAGGAAGTGGGGGGCAGGTAATGGAGGTGGGCGGGTTGTGGAGGCCCATCAGCAAACTCTTGCCCAGGGTCCACTTAATATTAAGACTGCCCTGTTCACAGCAGAAGCACTGAGGTTGTCCAAATCATTCGCTTGGCAGCTCGGCTCACCCTGCTCTCCCTTTTGGAGCAACTTACCTGTTATTACATTAGAAGGTTTCTGAGTCCCTGCTAGGAGATTGCGCTGAGATGCTGAAAATCACTTCAGTGATTATGCTGTGAATTTTGAGAATTTCTGTCACTGACCACATAACCATAGAGCTCAGTGACCGTATTAAAGCTCGTTTCAGGGCTTGTTCACACCAAATGCAGACCAGATCTGCATGAGTTTCTGCACACGCAGTGCAGTGGGTTATGCCGCGTTTTTGATGCGCTCCGGGCTGCTTTTAAAAACAAGTTTTTTAAATGGTCTTTCAGTGCGTTCCAGGGCGTTTGCATGCATTCCAGAGCAGGAAAAGTAGGGCTTGCTCCAGTTTTTTTTTTTACATGCTCTGGAACTGAACGCTGCGGTGTGAACTAGAGCCCAAAATACTATTGGAATACATTGGACGCAGTTTTGATCCGGTCTGTAACTGCTCTGCTCCTGGAACGCGCTTGGTGTGAACAAGGCCTTACTGCTTGTAAGTATTTGAATGTCTGTAGCCAGTGTTACACTTTAAGGATAAGATCGCTTTACGGAGTAAGTCTGACTTTGTTATCCCTTCTGTTGCACCTTTTGGTTAATTTTAGGTATAGACCCCTATAATTGCATTATTTGTTTTTCTTTAATATGTGTGTAAACAATACAATTTTGGTGCAGTTCTTATGTAATTGTCTCTCTCTTTTACTATGTGTATACAGTGTAGTCTGCATATTCATGGCCAGTATAGTATATCACAGAAACTTGCAGTCCCTCTCCCACCAATGTCTGAGCCCAATGCTGTGGGAATAATCATTGCACACGGTAAGTATGGAGGCTTATTTTGTCTGCTGTTTGTTTTTATATTGTTCCTTGTATCCATGTTTATTATTTTTTTGCAGGCAGTGTGGGGGATGCAGTGTCAGTCGCTAGCCCCAGTGTGTACCTCTCTGATAATGGTGGTTACTTGTGGAACCGTATACTGGATGGCCCACACCATTATGCAATTTTGGACTCTGGAGGGCTTATTGTGGCAGTAGAGCAAAGTGAAATCTCCATCAACACCATTAAGTAAGGGCTTGTGGAAGTACTGTCAGTAAAATTAACTTCATTTTTCCAAGTGAGCAACTGCATCCTATCGTCTCTCATTTCATTGTGATGTATGTATGTATGTATGTGTGTGTGTATATGTATATATTAGGGTTGCACAGATACCAAGTACAGTACTCGGTACGAGTACATGTACCGATACTTTTGAGCTCCAAGACTACACTAATTAAAAAGTTAAGAGGCAGCTGTCATTTGTAAGGAGCACATGGAGCCCCTGGGATTTGTACATCTCTGTTTTAATGTACGATTTTGTTTTTATACATATAAATAAAGGGATGCACAGACACCAGTTTTACGAGAACTGGTATTTGCTGAGTACTTACAAGTACGAGTCCTGATACATTTTTGTTGTCATGTGACAGTTTTTCTAAAACAATACAGACTAATGATTTCAGGACAGTGGTGGAGGGCCAGAGCCAGGTCCCAACTGCAACCGCTGCAACCCTGATAGTTCTCATTAAAATGCCAAGTATCTGCACTGGTACTCGAAAAGTATCTGTGCATCTCTAATATATATTGCACCGATACCGAGTATCCTCCCGATGCCTATGCCGATACTGGAACTTCCAGTATTAGGAAGCCCGGTGGCAATTCATTACATGCTGTCCAGCTTCCTGATTGGTCCAAAAGCTGGTCAATCAGGAAGATTGGCCAGAAAGCCGTCTCCATGCTTCCTCGTCAACTGGTGCCATTTCAATCAGTTTCTCTTCACCCAAGCTCTTTGTGATGTGGTTAAAAAAAAAACAGTACTACCTGCATTACAGTCTGTTTCTTAAATGCCTCTCTCCAGCTGCTTTAAAATAGCACTGCAACAGAATAAAACCCCAATTACTTCATATATGCGACTGTTTGAAAATCTGTCTAATTTCTGGTAGACCTGTACAAAAATGTCCGAAAGGGCTGCACAGAATTGCAGGTGTGGGGGTTATAGATCTAAAAAAATAAAAATAAATCTTTTGTATAGACTTTGCAAACTGAGATTATTTTGTTGCTAATTTGTTTGATACATTTAACCCATAGCTTTGGGAGCTACATTTGATTACCACTCTTTTAAAGGAGAGTTACACAGGCAGAGATTAGAGTAGATGTAAGGTATGTGATTCCTCCTTTTTTCCTCTTCAATGAATAGGTATATTTTATTTTAGGCAAACAAGTTTTTAAATAAAGACTATTTACCTTTTCCATACTGCTGTTGTTCGTTGCGATTTGTATTGACCTCTTTAATGGTAATTTCACATCTACCGCCGGTTGCCTGAGAAACATTTACAGGTGACTGTAGTGTTATATAATAAAGAATATGCCGCTTCTGTGTTACTACATTGCATGGTTGAAAGCATCCACGTGCAACATTTTTTTTTAAAATCAGTATAGCAGGATTTTTAAAAAATGTCTGTGTATCTTGTCATGCATCTGTGTGCATTTCCTCTTACAGGTTCTCAATTGATGAAGGGCAGTGTTGGTTTTCATACAATTTCACCACTCAACCTGTAATATTCACTGGTTTGGCCTCCGAGCCAGGGGCTCGCTCCCTGAATGTCACTGTGTGGGGGTATGAGCCAGGATTGATTCACAGAGTTTGGAAGTCCTACACTATTGACTTTGCTTCACTTTTAAATAAGAATTGTGAGTATCTAAGTATGTTTACTACAGTGTTCTTATAGTTGTTTCTGAAATGTATTATCCAGCACCAAAATTTACCCTTGGTCCAGATTTTCTTTTCTGTTAACTGAAAAGGATTATTTTTCTACTTGCATGAACAGTTACTTTTTCAAATGTGTTTACATTTGAAGAAATGTGTGTTTTTTATATAGTTTTTTTGCATAGTGCTACAGATTTTTTCTTTCTGCGTTACCCTCGGTTGGTACTCCTAAAACAAAAGGCCAGCTATCAATGAAGAGCAGTCAATATTTTGGGTAGTTCTAAAAGAAGCTCTGCTTTCCAATACAATTTTGTTGACTGTCAGCAATGAGTAGGTGTTATGCTCTGCTTTGGGACATAAAGTGACTGACATGGATGTTTACTATTCATATCAATCGCCACACCACATTAAGCCTTGGGGAACCGTTACCAAAACCAAAAATGTCGAGGAAATATTATACCCCATTTGAATAATAAAGTGTCAGATTGTGACCTGTCATTTAAGTCAGTCAAGTCATGCATAAGTGAATGAATGGGTGGGGCAGACACTGAAATTCTTGCCTTGTCAATGAACTTATACAGGCAAAGTAGGAGGGACAGACCAAGAGTTTCCGCATATATCATCTATATTAATATAATTTTATTTGCGATGCCTAGCAGCAGCTATCCGGATTGGTTTTCTCCTTGGCAGACCAAATATGCTCTTCTGCAAGTAAGGCTTGCAAAGATTCTTTCTTGATGTTCAAGGGGAACTCTTCTCGGATGTTACACAAGCTTTGGTGTGACGAGCTTCTTGATGTTGCGAGAGCCTCCTTCTTGATGTTAACATGAGAGCTCTTGACTGCCCTGTGCTGCTTTTTGTCAGTCTTCTAGTGGGTGTCCTGGAGCCAGTCCATAAGGCAGGGCTGGGGAGGGTGAGCAGACGGGCTAAGCCTTTATGATGCCCTTGTCTGCTCCTTGTGTGTAAAAAATAAATAAGGTTACCATTGATGAGATTTAGGTCACATTTGGTTCAGTGCTCTAAAGAGTCAAATTCATACTTCCATTCATGCTATTGCTCCTCCTCGCCCCTTGTCCATTCACAGAAAACCTTGTATTTTGTGAATGGTTCACAGAACACAAAGCAGAAAGGGGAGAGTGGGCAGATAAACTGCTGCTTCCCTCTGAGCACTGCAGCTGGCCATAAGTATAGCCAGACTGTACTATCCAGCATAAATGGAAGTATAAATTTTACAAGTCACAGAAGTGATCCGGGCCTGGCATAAACATTAGCTAAGGTAACTTTTTTCCCTTTTACAGATATGACGCAAAACTCTCTGCCCGGCGTTCTGCTTTAACTGTTGCTTAACTGTGTATCATTCAGTCCCCTATATAGTCATGCGCACTGCATAGTTCTGGTGCCTAGATTTATAAAGCTAGCTCCCAGTGAGATGTGTCCAGGCCTGGAGTTAAACTGTGATGTCTTCACTTTGTGTGTTTCCTCTTTGGAAATACTGTGGCCCAATACACAGCACCAAGAATAGATATACAGTATACTCTCTTGGTTACTGTGTGCTGCTGTTAGTGTTTTTCTGAATTTCTTTGTCCATTTTTGTATAATATGTTTTAGAATCTTTTACTTTTTTAATATCTGTTACATATATGTCTTTATTGTACTTTTCGAATATAAACAGGTGAAGATAAAGATTACATCAATTGGTTAGCACATTCCACTGACTCTGAAGCCCCCTCAGATGGTTGTGTTTTGGGCTACAAAGAACATTACCTCCGCCTACGGAAATCTTCGGTTTGCCGGAATGGACGGGATTACCTAGTGAGCAGTCAACCTGAGTCCTGTACTTGTACACTGGATGACTACATGTGGTAATGTTGCACATGCATATCTACTACCATCTTGTTTTAGATCAATCCCATGTATTAAATATAGGACATTGTGACACAATGTAATTTGCTTGCAGTGACTTTGGATATTTCCGTAAGGAAAATGAGTCAACGTGTGAGGAGCAGCTGGAATTTAAGGGCCATGACATAGAACTGTGTATATATGGGGAAGAGGAAAAACTGCAGACAAGTGGGTAAGAATAACACTGATTTATTTAATTTTTTTCTATTCAGCTTCTGTGTACTGAGAAAAAAAATGGAAGCCAAACATGTTTACCACTCCTTTCTTTTCCTTCACACTAACATAGAATCATCTTGCAACACTTTGCCTTGGCTTCATTTTTGGTTTCCACAAAAATGACAATCAGGACATGACTCAAATAAGATGTTACCAGTTCAAATGTAGCAAATCAGAGAGATACTGCTATTAAATTACGTATGTGAATGATGATCTGGGTAGGCCACCAATGGCTGGTTGAGAGAGATGCTGGTTCCCCTTTACGGGGACAAGCAGGAATGACAAAGCAAGTCGGGTGACTGTAATATAAACATGCTCAGCATAAACTAAGGCTAGGCAATGAACCTATGGGCAGATGGAAAAAGTGCAACAGATTCCTCCCATCTAGGCTAAACTGTGTGGATAGAGGAATCTCCCAATGAGCCAAGTTTCAGTATCTTGCTGGTTGGTCCTGCTGGCCCTCAAAGTACCAGAACAATCTGATTGGATGCAGGCATTGTTGAGGTATTTTGAGAGCCAGGGGGGGAAAAGAGGAATCCCTGACAAATTATGCTGGCAGCTAACCCCTTTTAGCTGTTAGATTAGTAGTTCCAAGGCTCCCAGTTTTCTTCTCCTCTTCCCCTTCTTTTTTTTACATAATTTTATTTATCTTTCAAGCAAGATGGAAAGCAAATTCACCTGCACAATAATCCATTTTTAAAGGAGGGACAAAAGATTGGGACATTAAACCCTATCTCAAACAGTAGGACATCTCAACATTATAGGTTGTAGGTGGTTAGTGGTCCCTCGAAGTCCTCGCACTGGGTTCGGAATACATAATCCAAGGAAAAAAAGAGAAGGAAAGAGAGAAAGGGGTATATGCATGGCAATTCTTTAGGTAACCAGAAAGAGGATAGGTTTAATCATATGGTAATCACTTTATCAGTGTAGGTTATTGTTGTGAATAACTACTTCCCTCTTTTTGAAGCAATAAATGATACCACCATTTTGATCTTGTATCATACAACTTCACAGCCTATGCACTGTGAAAATATTTGTTTCTTGTGGAAAATGACTCCATATAATCAAAGGTCCGGCATAACTTTTTTTTTTCTTCTGGTTCCCAGGTCAGGGCTGCTCAGGTCTTAATGTACCATACAGGATGATCATTAGGACTGAGGTTCTAATGAGAGAGCTGGATGTACAAAGACCAGGCAAATCTGTTTGTTTTTTTCTTTTAAATCATACAGTACAAAATAATTTAAATGACCGTTGGCTCAGGTTAGGTTTGTGCCCTTGTCTTCTGGTGTGTTACAAGTCTTACAAGTCTTACTCAACCCTCTGTTGATTCTGTGGAACACTTTTTCTTTTGCTTTTTTACCTAATTTTACCAAGCGGATTCTGACTTTTATTAGGTACCGTAAGATCCCTGGAGACAAGTGCACTGGTGGCGTGAACCCCACTCGGCAAGAAATGGACATGAAGAAGAAATGTCCACTTGACATGCCATCAAAAATGCAGGTAACTAATAAAAATACATGCCATTACTGAATTCTAGTACTGAATTCTACATGCCAGTTACCTGCATGTACTTGACATGCCATCAAATACATGCAGGTAACATAAAAAATAATACAGTAACAAAAAAAAGTTACATATTTCATAAGAGCCATTGATTACTTGGTCATTACATTTGAAGAGGTCCTTCAAACCATTAACATCAACTTAACAGCAATGACACTTTCATGGTAATCTGGTATGCAGAGAATTGTTACATGTATCACTGGTAGGGTACCACCTGTGTACTTTATACTCTGTATGAATAGCAAAAAGAGAAAGTTTGCTTTGTAATTAATTCCTGGCCATCAAATCTGGTTTTTCTTTTTGTATTTTTCGTTTTACTGTCAAAAGAGAAATATGGGACCTACCATAGTTAATTTGTTTTTAAGGAACAGGCCTGTCATTCTAATTCTTGCTTCACTAGCTAGTAAGTCACTGACTTGCAATAAGCATGCAGGGTGGGATTTTAGACTTCCTAAGCTTTTATTCTTATCCCAGATGAGTGACTTACTCAGTAGTGAAGCTTGGGTCAGGATGAGAGCCATGGAGTTTGTATGTTTAAAAATATGTAATTCATGGTTGTCCCAGTTCTGCTATACTCAGATTTGTTTTAGGTATATATACTCCTAAATATATCACTTAATTCCTTTACCATGATGGGATAAAATATATTTGTGCTATCACAAGAAAGTTGTGCTCCTTTAGTCAACTTTTAGCCAAAAGTGCTATAGTGTGTGTGTGTGTGTGTGTGTGTATATATGTATATGTATATGTATGTGTATATGTATGTATGTATGTATGTATGTATGTAATTTCTTTTTTTTTTTTTTCTGTTCATAAAAGGTCCGAATTATTGTTGCTAAAAAATATTGTTTGTTTTTTGCTTATTATGCAAAATATTTTTCTCTGTTTTATCCAGGACAACACAGCAAGCTCTATTCCTGTTATTTTGTCTGTAGTTGTGGTTCTGCTGGTTGCTATTGCTGCAGCCATCTTAATAATGAAGAAATATGTTTGTGGTGGTAGGTAAGTAGATTGAAGAATACACAATCGTGGGATGGTGAGTGTTGGTTTTTGACAGCTAAAGATAGCAGAGAGGTAGCAGAGTGAGTCACCTCTCTGCTATTCGTTTTGACAGCTCCATAGACTGGCCCGATGTTTATGATGGGCACAATCAGAAACCTTTAGTGAGATCTGATTCTGATATGTTGTCAGGAGCAGTCTCTAAGGTTAATATTAGCTGTTTCTAAGTTAAGAGCAGCCTAATAATAACCTCTTTTTTATTTTCTATTTTATTCGAACTAAGTGAGGCGTTAGGTACACATGTTTGATATAATTTATATAGCCCTATCCTCTAAAAAAGAATATATAATATGTGTGGGTACATTTAGTAAAAGTATGTTACTGACGTGGAAGAATCACACAGCAAAAATGTAAACGGTGTGTCAGTCATTTACGAACAGAAACTAAAGAGCTCAGTCAAGAAGCTGTTGGATCTCAGCTGCGGAGGTAAGTGGAAATGGTTCAGGAGGGAGGTTCGCGGTAACACTTTAAGTCAGTGAGTGCAGTCGGAACCCCTTACACATCATACACCATTTATCCTGGGAGCATTGAGTTGTAATCGTGTTGTATAGTCACGCTCCCAATTATATAGCATTGGGGCCGTGTTGTGATTTGTAGTTCGATGCCTTAGTTGCTTCACTAAGGACCAAACTAATCTATCTCATATGGTTTGAGGAATTACCGTCCAGGGTATATGGTGCAACAGTGTTTGAGGAGAGAGCCAGTTAACGTCACTAAGCCCAATATGAGTACATGCAGGTGACAACAACTATGGATAAGCAGCAATAATGGAGTAGATAGCAGAAGAGCAGAGAGGATGTAATATGAGACTTCCCCACAAGGTGGCAGTACCAACACTTCCCCTGTATATAGAATGGCAGTGATATACTTGCTGTTTGGTGAGAGTCCAGTCAGGGGAAGTGTATGTTCCTTGGTGCTGGGGGTATC
Organism: Nanorana parkeri; assembly: GCF_000935625.1. Lineage (NCBI taxonomy): Eukaryota > Metazoa > Chordata > Amphibia > Anura > Dicroglossidae > Nanorana > Nanorana parkeri. The sequence goes on along the minus strand of NW_017308348.1, from coordinate 172,543 downwards.
TGCAGGCGGGATCGATGAACTGTAGCTCCAGAAGCTGGTCACAGGGTCTCTGCTCACGATGGGGTTCCTAATAGCTTGCTCGACGTACTATTTTGCTAGAACGTCGAGCAAGTGTTCAGCCTCAGTTTAAGTAGGCAGAGGCAATTGTTGGGGGCGGAGCCGGAGACGAGACCCGACCCGAGCGTCTCCTAGCAACGGGATGCTGCCGGGCCTCGTCCGTCGCGTCACACTGCCTGTGAGAAGGAGAGGAGGAGCGCTGCGGAACGGCCGCCCGTCGCCTAGCAACTGGACGCCAATGACGGGGCCGTCCCCGCGCTGGCCTCAGAGTCCGGAACAGCCTGCGTTCCTGACAATCGTGGGCTATTGTCCGCAATACACTGAGCGCTGCAGCCAAGACGGATCCTGACATTACTATCGAGATCCACCCAGCTGCGTGAGTGACAGCTGATTTTGCCAATCTAGAGGCAGAGCCAGCTGTGCCTGCCCCCTACACCCCGCTCGTTCTTCCACTCAGCGCTGGAGGATCAGAGGGGGGGGGAGAATGCCTGCGGGAACCTGTGACTGACAGAGCAGATCAGTGCATGTTTCTGCTTACTTCCCGATCGATAGACGATGGGTGGAAATCAATGCTGGAGGATCGGGCAGGGGGAATCCCTGTGGTGAGCGGTGACTGACTTTCACCACTCACTGCAATGAGTAGATCGGTGCATGTTTCTGCTCACTTCCCGATCAATAGAGCCAACCTGTGACAGCTTCTTTGTCACAGGTTGGCTCTAACTATGAGGATGAGTAGAAATCACTCACCTCATAGTTCTCCTTTTAAAGGAGGTGGAAAGCATTGGTGCTAAGAGATCAGCAAATTATATATAATATAAGGTAGAGAAGCCATCAGGGCCAGCGTGTTTTATATGGGATTTTAAAGCTCTAATAGGCATTTTGACTTCATCAGCGGTAATGTAGTCAAGTAGGTCACGCAAGTCATTTGGAACTAAAGGGAGGTCAATTGTGGAAAATAGGTGGTCTGCCTGAGAGAGGAGACATTAGGAGTAGGGAAATAAAGCTGAGATAAACGTTGTTGAAATTCTTGCACCATGAGGGAAGCATTGGCTGTTACCGTATGCTGCTTTTGAAGTCGGAATGGCTTGCGACAAGGATCAATAGTACGAAGGTGGTGGGCGAGCAAGCGATGTTGAGTTCGTCGTAGCTGTTTATCTGCTATGCGAGTGAAAAGTAGGTTGTCATCTCGTTCAGGATTACTCAGACAAGACGGTGATTCTGAAAGAGAGAAGAGATTCAATGAATTTAAGTTCTAAGGATTTGAATTTCAATAGCCTCTCTTTTTTGCGAGAAGATGCTAATTTAATACATTCTCCCCAGAGAATGGCTTTGTGCTTCCCATAACATAACGGGATAGAACTCGGAAGTTTGGTTGAGTGCAAGATAGTCAAAGATGGCAGCATTAAGAGTTTTGGTGACATTCATCTGAAAGTAAGCAATCATTGAGGGGCCAGGAAAGGTCGGTTGGGATTGGTAATAGGGAAGTTAGAGATAATGAAACCTCAGAGTTGTCGGACCAAGAGATAGGGTGGATGGAGGAAGATGAAATGAAAGGTAAGAAGGTCTGAGTAGTGAAGATATGGTCGATTTTCTAGAAAAGGTATTGTGGGCTGGAAAGAAAAAGGTGTAATTCCGGGTAGAGGGATGTAGTTATCTAGTAGAGAATAGGTCTCTGATGACAATTTAGAGGTTGGGAGGGTGAAGTCGGTGGTGAGGCTTTGCGTGGTAGTAATTGAAGATCTGACAAGATATGGCAGAGCTCAGCGAAGGAGGATCCCTGATGGTAGCGGCCGTTGTAATTGAAAATAAGGCAGAGTGGGAATCCCCAGCGGTAGGATATCTGATGATCCTGAAGAATAGACAGGGATGGCTTCATTTCCCTTCTTTTTGCGATTGTCGTAGGGGCTAAATCTGCAAAGATCTGGTATTCAAAGCCCTGAAAAGAAAGGGAAGGGGCCTTACGAGCCGCCTGTAAGATTGCCTCTTTCATGTGGCAATTGCTATGCCTGATGAAGGGACCCTGTGCGTCCCCGCTTGTGTTTCTGACATGAGTTTTCAATAAACCCACGATTGATTATCCTTGAAGGAACTCGTGTGCTGGTGACATTTCTCATATTGTGTGCAATAGGCGGCGCCATCCGCAGTCATTCCGAGCACCCTTCCCTGATTACAGGACTTTCCGGTAAGGAGTGCAACAAGCCTTTTCCGTCATAATAAAGAAATGTAGTGCCCACATCTCCAGGAGGGCCATCAGGCTTTTTCCGAGACAATGTGCAGTGAATGTGCTTGAGCTTTAATAAAAGTAGTTTATTGTTCTATACGATGGTACTTCTTGCAGGGCTTAATTAACCTCTGCTCTGTCTCTCTTCTGAGAAACCTCTCAATCAACAAGGTCGATGGCACTTCTGGTTATTTCCTTCTTGAATGTGGAACAGACTATTTGAAGTCCTCAAGTAGCTCTGGACTCTTGTATGGCACTGACTGTTTTGTCCACCCTAGTTTCCTCTGTCCACTTTGCAGACCTTCCCTCAAGTAAGTCAGTTCCTTCATATTCATACTTCGTGCGGGATGAGGATCCTGTCCTCGGCAAACCTCATAAGAAGCCCACTCTACCTGGACTTGCTCCTCTTACAGTTTTTCTCCCTATGTACAGTATATAGTCTCTCTGCTCAAGTTGGTGAGTCTGGATTTTGGACTAGTCTTCACATTGATCTTTTTATGGGTCCAAATAGTTGCAATATCGTTGGACTTGCCTGGTTGCAGATGTTACTCTCTTAAGGACTCCCTTATTGAAACTATCTTTTGAGTTTAAGTCCCCATATGGCTTCCTGTGGTCTCCCTTCTGTATGATGTTAATGTCCACACTATTTTCATAGTTTACAGGTGTTATTTCTCTTCCCTTGATTGACTATATATTCCTAGTCAGTGAGGGGTCTTATGTATGTCCCAAAGAAGCATACTTTTACTTTTCTTACTAGCTCTCAACTTGAGTACTCTGGAGTCCAAGGGTCATCTTATATGGTTTCCCATGGGTATAGGGTAATCTGGAAAGTTCCTTGTGGGAACTGCTGTGTAGAGGTTGTTTCTTCTACTATTTTAACTAATTCTTTTGAGGATTATTACTTCGTTTCTTCCACACCTTCCTTTCTCAGCAGAGGCTGTCAATTCTTACAGGTATATCCTAAAAGAGTCTGAAATCACACTGTTATTCCTGCCTAATCCCTTTTTTACACCAGTTAGAATTATCCTATTGAGCTTTAGCGGATCTTTACTTGACCTTCATCTAGACATCCCATCTCTCCCAACTTTTTTTTTTTTTACTTAAGCCAAGGGTTAAGCATGCTAGGCATAAGTGACTTTGCTGTTGGACATATTTTCTAATTTCTTCTATTGACCACATTGCTACTTGGTCTATTTCTCCCAGCTTTCAGGTGTTGTACTGTTCCACCTATCTTTTTTTTTTTTGGTGGACTCTTAATTGGCCCTTCCTTGTTTGTTTGAGGCCCATAGTTCTTGTGTACATTTTTGCACTTTGAGATGTTTGCTGACTTGGTCTTAAGCTCCAGGTTTCTGTATTTGGGTACTCTCCTCAGTCATGGCTCTTCCTTTTTTTTTTTTTATAGGCCATTCTTCATCTAGCCTTCTGTTTTAGGTTTGAGCTCTAGGCTATGCCTGGTATAAATTCCACATTGCTTAGATCTCTCTGTGCCTTAGCCACTCCTTTTGTATGACCCACTTTTCTCTCATGTACAGCTGATCCCTTGTCTCTTAATGCCGTAAAATCTAGTTATTTTGTTTATGATCTACTCCTCCTGTATTGCCTTCTACAAAACTAAAACATGATTGGTGTGAGAGGGGTTATACCAGGTTATAACAAGGTACAAGAATCCTGTTTTCCTGACCACTGAACTAAGCTCCACCTTTCCACCAGTGAAAGCATTGAGTGCCCAATAACTGTCTGTGGACATGTGGATGGGGCCAGATACCTTAAAGATACCTTAAAGAAGGTATTCTAGACTCTGGGTAAAAGCTGGACCTTAAAAAAAAAAACAAATTCTACATGCCAAAATATTTGCAGAGCAGAATAAAATATTTAAAGATAGAGTATAATACTAGCTTCCCACCTTCTGGCTTCCTTTGTCTGATTTACATGAATCACCTCTTGTATTGGGGACAACCTACAACTGAGGCAAACTGGATTTCCCCTCATTTTTTTTCTTGGTGACAGTGGTCACCAAAACAAAACGATGGGTGAATCTTGTCAGAGGGGACACAGCAATAAAAACTTGACATGGGGTCTAACCCTTCCCTACCCAAAACGGAAAACAATGGTTTGTCTAGAGATTCAGTTTAACTTGTGTGAGTAAGTTTCAGCTAAGCTCGACCTGCTCAATTGATTAAAGACTACATATATTTACAGCTACAGTATATACCTCTACCAGTGTAAAAGCACTCGCCTTGTAGCACTTACTGTTAGGCTTTAACTTAGAATTTGCTGTTTTAAATGCCATATTATTGTCATTGTTAAATTTAGCAAATGTTTAAAGGCATCACACACACACCAGTAAATACTTTGGATAGCACCATGAGCATAACACTCAAGCTTGTGCTGTCATGCAAAGGAACTTGAAGTGTGCTGGTATTTTTAGAGATTTCTAATTGATTTGTAAATTTTTCCTAATTAAATGTTCCTTTTCCCACAGATTCCTTGTACACAGGTACTCCGTCTTGAGGGAGAATGCAGATACTCTAGGAGATGAGCATTTGGATTCAAACATTGGTGCAGCTCACAGAAGCAGTGGTTTCCATGATGACTCTGATGAGGTAGCTTAACATGCTATGGATTGGAAACTACGTTTACTTTACTATTAAACTATTTTGTTTATATTCAGTTCATTTTTGTAGAAGTCAAGCAAACAAATATGACATAAGATTTACCTATCAAAGCCCAAAGCCAGTCAAATCCTTGTATTTCATATGGAAAAAAAACAGGAAATGTTAGAGCTTTCTGCAATTTCTCTTTTACTTCCTGTCCGGACACAGTCATGAAAATCTCATCTGTGGTCTAGAGCTCTTGATCTCCATGTGAGAATCCCCACATAAGTGTCTTGTCAGATGGAACACTATTGAATTGGCAGTTCTCCAAATAGGAATAAAAAAAAAAAAACATCCATAAACGTGGCTCTGAGTTATCAAGAAAGAGATGATGCATAGGAATTTATAAGGCACTTTTTATTGCATTTGTTTCATAGCCCTAAAGAAGGGGTCCCTTTTGAACCCTTGAAACATTGACTTTTCTTTTGAATGCAAGAATTTAATAAAGAAAAAAAGAATTAATAAAATACTTTTTACTAGACACAATAGAGATGGCATTTTCCCCCTGATATCTTTGACCCGTAAAATAAATATATAAGTACACACATAAATATCTAAATAGCCATTTTCAGCAAACCACTTTCAAAACCATAACTGGTTATTTGATGATTGAGGTAATATTTAAGATGGAGCAGGAGAGGTGCAGAAAGCACAGATCCACAGAATGAATAAAACAAAAACTGAGAGACCCTTGAAACTTTCTCTTTAGCAAGAACAGTGAGGAGCATAGTAGTGACCTCACCAAATATTACTCTAAATTTTTGAAGTGAAGACTTGAAGTCAGAGGCAGGAATACATTAGGTCAAATATAATGCTGAATGTACAGAAGTGCTTAGGCATAAGAAGTGCACTGCTGTTTTAAAGGAAGAATTTAAAGCGGATGTAAAGTTACAAAAATAAAAAAACTGCTGGGAAGTGGAGATTTTTGGCAGTGGAGACATACCATTACACTGTGATATGGGGAATTATAGTTTCCTAAAATCATTTTCCATTCTGAGCCCTTCAGTAAGTTATAAGTCACAAGCTAAATTTCACCTTGAGCTAATGTATGCAAGCAGGCCTTTTTTGACAGGCTGTGAAAGGAGGTAGGGTGCTAAACTTGCTAGCTAACCCCCCCCCCCCCCCCACAAAATAATATTTCTGTAGCTGGGCTTTAAATGTTTTGCTTCTATACCATTTCTCGTCTTGCCATTCCTTTTGATCAGTTTTTATATACTTTGTCTCTTACAGGTGAGCAGAGCTGACATACTAGTTGTTGGTGCTGGTAAAGCGGAGATGGTTAAAGGCGAATGGATCAAGCCTGGTGCTATTGTGATTGATTGTGGCATTAACTACATACCAGGTAAGTACTGAGTGCTGCTTGTAATATACGGTGTCGGCTGGTATCTGAGGCTAGAGAGAACAGTGACTGCCCCC
>NW_017308348.1:145677-166169 GCF_000935625.1 Nanorana parkeri | reverse complement strand
TATATAGTATTTAATATTTACATATGCATGTGTTTAGCCAAAAAATGTAGGTAGGGAAGATCAAAAACTGCTGTTCGCTTAATTTTTGCTGTCCCATTGGGGAGATGTCCTGAAGATGCAACATGAAGTCTGGGTTTCTTATAGTTTTCTGTCTGTGTGACAGTGGTAACCAGAACATTTACTTATGTATTTATTTTGGGTATTTATATAGCACCGACACCCTGCAGGGACACAGACATCGATAAAAACTTGACAGGAGTTTTAACTGTTCAGGCTATACACACACTTTATATATTCTTCCCTATTCAAGCTAAAATGTTTGGGTCATTCGTGCTTTACATTTTAATTTTTTTTTTAGTCCTTGCTGTAAATAGAGAATATGTATTCATTTGCTTTACATTTGGTAATCCCAAAGCTGATCATTTTGGATTTTTTTGCACATAAGCATTCAAAATCTTTTGTCCTTAAAGGAGAACTATGAGGTGAGTGATTTTCACTCAACCTCATAGTTCGAGCTGACGTGTGACAAAGACTGTCACAGGTCGGCTCAATAGATCGGGAAGTGAGCGAACACATATCGTCGCTCGCTCACTTCTCGATCATGTCCCTGCAGAGAGCGGTGACTGTCAGTCACGGCTCCCTGCAGGGTCCCCCCCTTCCCGATCCGATCCTACAGCGGTGACTGGCAGAACGGACGGGGAGGGGGCGGGTACAGCTGGCTCTGCCTCTAGATAGGCAGAGCCAGCTGTCACTCACGCAGCTGGGTGGATCTCGACAGTAATGTCGGGATCCGTCCAGGCTGCGGCGGTCTCGGTATACTGCGAGCTGTAGCTCGCGGTATACTGAGCTTTGGGTCACGGGAGGACGCTAGTTTATGTCCTCTGTGACCCTTAGGAGAACTATGGGGAAAAACACTTACCCCATAGTTCTCCTTTTTAATAAGAAGCATATTTTTAACACTATATTGGCATTGGAGTGCAGGTCCTGAACAAATAAGCAGACCCTTATTTTTTTGTGCAGGGTCCACTTTAAGTGGTTATCTAAAGATCTTAGAAATGACAAATCTGCAGCAGTCATCCTATAAAAATTGCTTTTAGATCTATTGATCTCAATAAACTGAAGGGGTTTTGCAAGATAATATGTTGGGTTGTAATGCATAGACGAATTAGCAAAAATATGAATTTTAAAGTGCTTGTGAATACCTCACTCCCTGCAGGTAATGTAATGTCACAGCTAGTGGTCATTCTAATAAAATAATAAAGGCAATAAAGAAAATGCCCATTAATATTTGTATTTTAAGTGGAAGTCCGCCACAGGTCGGTAAAGTTTTTGGGAATCGAATGTTACAAACCGGACCAAAGAAGTGGTTCCTGCCTAGAACCTTATTCAAAATCTCTCCCTTGCATGATTTCTGCATGCAATATACCGTAATAAATATCTAAGGTGATCTATGTTTAGTCACTTCAAGGGCTAGCTCTTCCTGCATTAATGCAATTTAAACTTTTGTTCAGGATTGGGAAAATCTGTGTAAGATTTTATAAAGAAAATGCATATTAATATGTTCTTCAAATCCACTTCTTTCTTTTAGGATCTTTTGGAATGATGATTATTTTTTGAGGGTAAAATGGAATTTTATATTTTCTGACCCTCCTTGATACATTTTGAATTGCTTTACTGTGACATGAAGCACCAATGGAACAGAATGCACAGAAAAAGGATCCTCCTCGATTTTCCTGCAAAGAATGGTGGTTGTGCTTTTAACAGAAGTCTTTCAGATGAACGATTTACGCTGGAAGAATAAAAATTGTAGAACCTACTTTTGCTGTACATCTGGCAATTCCAGCTTTGACTTTTACATTGCTCCAACTATGAGCCTTCCTTTTTCTTATGTAACAAGCTAGGGTTTGATGGGTGAAATACACAGAAGTCCATGCAAATTATTAAGCTTCCTTGCAGCGTTTTTATAATGCTGGTCATTCCACACCAAAACTGATATAGATCAGTTATGAGTTGACTTCAGTGGGTTGAATCATCTGCTGGTGGCTTATTCTCTTGCGAGTAGCAGCAAAATATCCCTACTGCAGGTTTTGGCTCTTCCACCCCTGACATGGAGCTGTACTACCTGCAACAAAAGGATCTCTCACATCCTTAGCGGCATTGTCCATAATTTAATATTGATAGAAACTTGCAAAGAAAACAAACCTCTCTTTACAGCTTGAGTGACCTGAGAACTCATATGAAGTTGCCTGTAGGCATATATGTGGACTTAACCTTCACTTCTGGCTCAGGTTGTATGGAAGTCTCTTTCCCTAGTAAAAACATCAGTCTCACCACCTGTAGGCTTGCATCATTCGCTCATGCTCTGTAGCGGTTTTGATCACTTTAGTCATTTGATGCAGATAGTGGTGGCAAGGGGGGGTCTTGGTTTATGGCATCCCAAAATGTTTTTATTTTTACACTTAATGTTTCAGCTGTACAACAATAGATTTAGTGCTAGAGATAGAGATGTGTTTCACCTAATGAAAAAGTGTCAATTTTCCCTAGTTGTAAATAGTTACTGCTTGTTCGTAAAACAAAGCCTTGCACCTAAAAAGGTTGGAATAAGTGAGATGTTTCCTGTTAGACCTTATCTGTATATTTGTGATCTACAGTTGTCTAAACTAATTCATTTTTTTTTTTGGTTTATAAAATTATCAGCATTGTGACACAGGAAACATAAGAAATTTAGCTATTAAATTATTGTAAAATTAAATGATGACCTCTTACAGATCAGGTGTACAATGCAATAATGCAAGTTAGAATGAATGCAGCTACCGTTTTTTCTTTTTAACCACTGCCTGTATGCTTTCCATACGATTGCGTCTTCAATTTTATTTGTTAACTGCATAAATTAACAATTTCATGAGAAGTAAAGATTTTCTTGTACATTGGATAATCATAAATTTTAACCGAAAGCAGCCTATATTTTTAAAACCATTTTTAATATATTCACATTATTACAGCCTGTAGATGGGTCTAAAGGTGTTTTGGGTCTAAAGGTGTTTTATTTACATCAAAAACATTTAGTTCCTACAAAATGTATGTTCTTTTGTACATGAACAATGTATGTTATGTGTATAGAGAACAAATAAAGCCTGTTTATGATCTTGAAAGTTTTTACTTCTAACGTGTGCTTTTATGAAAAATTAAACTGAGTATATAAATAATAGAAAACAGATTTATTTATTTTTGTATGAAAGGAAATGCTTATTATTTACAAAGGTAGACAACTTGGATGAATTTATCAAAATAAAAGCAGAAAAAACTGGAGCCAAATTACAGAAATTGTTCATAGCAAGTAAACAGGTTTCCTCTTTCAAGTATATTAGGGACTAGGGAGTAAGAGCTCCAGTAATGTCTAATTTGCTTTGCTTTTGTTAATGCAAATCACCTCAAGGCCCCATTCACACCAGGACGGGTGCAGATCAGCGTGGTTTCTGTACGATTAAAAAAAAAAGGCAGTTTTGGGCGTTTTGAATTGCACTTCAGAGCTGAAACGCAATTAAAAACTCCCCAAACCGCGCTGATAAGCGTGGTTCCATTGAAAGCTGTATGGAAACCGTGCTAATCAGCACGGAAAAAAAAGCTCAGGGAGCAATTCGGGCGGGAAATGGTCCACATTGCAATGTATGGGATCGTTCATGTCTGCGGATCCGCGCGACCGAACCACACCGGTGTGAACGGGGCCTAAAGTTGAACTCTGGGTACTCCAATTTAAATATCTTTAGACTTTTCTCATTACAGATGGGGTGTACCAAAATGGCTACATTTCAGAGATAAGTCTAAAAACATTAACACTGTGGTATCTTGAGTGCAGTTTTAAATGTCTACATTTAATTAAAGGGACACCATCTTTACAGTGGACCAAGAGCAAATCGAAGGGTGCAACAACTTACAGCAGCCAGTCAGCAGTCCGATTTTATCTAAGTACACCTTTCATGAGTAGGAGAGCAGCCATTTCTGGCCTCCTTGTGAAGATGCTAGGTGCCTGGTTTTGTCTAGCATTTATACTGTACTTTGTTCTATGTTAGCCGAAAAGGTGTTAATTTTCTATATTTTGAATTAAGTTTATTGAAACCCTTGGATTTGGTCATTACTATACAATTTTACTCAGCGTAAAGCTCCTATGTGTTCCCCTTGTTTTTTGAGATTTGTAATTTTCTATATTGACTGGTGGTAGTTTTTTATAAAGTAGTTTTACTGTAAATTATTCTATAGTTTAAGTTCAAATTACACTAAAATAATGTTTCTAGTATAAAGCATGGCAAAGTTATTTGCAAATGAAAAACAGACATTATTTTACGCAATAGCCGCTGCATTGACATTTACAAAAGGAACTAATCCTATATTGTCAAAGAATCTTTTACATAGTTTTTATTATTAAAGGTAACAATTTGAATGTCTGGACAGATGAGACCCACACTCTTGGCATTATCAGTAGCACCACACTGTGACTGAGCTTACCTGCCAGATGCCAAAATAACTGTGAATGGTCCTTAGTAGTCCACTCACATCTTTCACTGCTTTTCTGTGAGGCCCTCTTACTAACAGTTTGCCTGTTCGGTCTTTACTCAGCACCTTAGCATTACGGTGCTGGGCCAGGCTCTGGCTTTCTCTGCGTTTGCAGTGCATAACGGTGGTGGACTACTAGGAAGATATCGTGCTGGTGGGCTTTGAAGGACAATGTGTCTTGCACACTGAATACCCTGGAGGATTTCGTTTGGATCATAAACCACCTGGCACCGACACATTGGCAATTTCTGATAATGGGTACGCAATGGGCTTAGATCTTTCTTCCTCGGGAAAAGCTGCAAACTTTTCCGGCTCAGTTTTGTGACCTTAAGTCCCGGCGTCAACGCTTATCCACTTAGGCATACGAGTTTGATGGTAGCTTCTTTTGAAGCATTACCTTTTTGAGCAGTTTAATTCCCAGAACCTGCAGTGCAACATCATGTCAATGGTGGAAACGTTGCCCCTGGCTCTGGCCTTGGGTAAGTCATTCCTTCCTGTTTTGGAAGCTCCTGGCACCAGACACCAGCCTGTAGGGCTGGGGAGGAGTCCTTGTTGGAGTTGGTAAAGGGGACTTTGTAGGAATGGCAGGTTCCAATCAACATCCTAGAGCACCAGGTAATCTGCTAGCCCCTTCAATACTGGACCAATTAGATGGTGAAACATTAGGATTAGATGCATTCAGACATTACCATGGCCATTACATATGTCAGTCATTGGGGAGGAAAAAGAAGTCCCACTTGTCAAAAGGAGGTCAAGCTCATTTTGATCTGGGCAGAGCAGCATATTCCAGCTCTCTCCATATTGTTCTACTGTCCCTGTTTCAGGTACCAATTCACCCGAAGGAAATTTCTGTTTACTGCCTAGATGTGGTTAGTGGTAGGGATGAGCTTCGCGTTCGATCTGGCTTACTGGGTGCTGAGATTGGATCACTGGCCAGAACTTAGCCAATATGCCATGGAGCTAAGCTAAGTTCTAAGTTCGAGTTAGAACTTTTTCCATGTTCGAAAGTTCGAGTTAGAACCGAACACGGGGGTGTTCGGCTCATCACTAGTTAGTGGTGTTCAGGGCTACAATTCAGCCATGACCTCTTTCAGGAAACCAATGATTTATGTTTTATTCAGGATGGGCTGAGGAAGCACACCCTGGCATCTAGTGCCAGCTGGATCCATCGGACCATCATTCAAGTATATGATCTTAAGCATAAGGCACCCCCACCAGGGCTGTAATTGCTTCTTGGGCTTTTTGCCATCAGGCCTCAGTTTGCCAGGTTTGTAAGGCTTCTGTTAATATGCATTGTCAGTGTCACTGGAATGGTGGATAAGTGAAAGCCAGGTGCACACATCTTTCCAGTGACACTGACATCTACAGGCACTATATGTTTCACTACAATGGGGGATAGGTGTGTGCACTAGACATGTGCAATTTGTTTAGTTCCGAATTGAAATTTGTATGCATTCGAATTTCCGAATGACACAAATAACAAATCTAAAGGAATCCGATTGGATTTTATTTAACCCTTTAGTGAATGAGTAGCGGTACAGGTACCCCTTACTTATAAGGGGCGGTGGCATCTGGGTGCCCCCTTTATCAAAGGGGGGTTCCCAGATGAGCCCCTGCCCACAGACCCCCACAACCACCGGGTTAGGGTTGTGGGGAAGAGGCCCTTGTGCCCATCGGCATGCGGACGAGGTGATTTTCCAGGGGGTCCCCCACCTGGAAACGCACCCTCCCAACACTGAGGGCGTATGGTGGAGGGAGGGCGGAGGCACTCGCTCGTTCCCCCTCTCCTTTCCTGCCCTGGCAGGATTAAGGGTCTGGTATGAGATTTTAGGGGGGACCCCATTTTTTAAAAACATTTTTGGCATCGGGGTACCAGCTTAAAATTCCTACCAGACCTAAAGAGTCTGGTATTAATTGCTGGGAAACCGCACGCTGTTTTTTTGTTGTTGTTCTTTTTACATATCAGGTTCTCCATAACATTTCTACCAGAGCTAAAGGGCCTTGTGTGAATTGGGGGGGACCCCACGCTGTTTTGTTTTTGTTTCTGGTGTCAAAGTAAAAAATAAAAATAAACATGTAATGTCACTTTTCTGCAACAAATTTTAGTTCGTAATGATCATCATCATCTGAATGCCTAAGCGAACTGATTTTCAGACCTGAATCCCAAATAACGAAACATCCGAAATGAAACTAAACAATTTTTTTGCCGACTTGCATGTCTACTGTGCACATGGCTCCCACCCCTTTCCAGTGACACTAAAAGTGCACCTGGCTGCCACCTACAGGCACGGACAAAGCTAGGGAGGAGCAGAGGGGGCATGTGCTCCAGGCGCCGCATCGGGGGGGTGCCTGCCTCCCTCCCTCCTGGCGCAGACTGACACACGGGCAGAACTACCAGGTTCACATCACCTGGACCCTGGTTGTTCCGCCACTTCCTGCTGTTCAGGCCACAGCAGAGAAGGAGAGAGACCTCTCCCCTCATGCAGCTGCAGCATCCAGCGCAACCGAGAGCAGAGGGAGGCAAGCAGGAGCTGGAACCAGAGAAAGATGAAGGGCTGGGGCGCAGGGAGTTTGTGGATCCTCCCCGACCCCGAAGGTGAATCCATGGGATGCACAGTGACCTGTGACTGCCTCAAAGTGCTGAGTAAAATATTTAACAGTAAATTGTATTTAAATAAAAGCCAAAATGACAGTGGAGAGAAAAAAATATTTTGTTTATAGAAATATTGTCAAGCTGGAGATTGTATTGATTTTGTCTTTATATAATGTTCCAGGTGCCCAGTGTTGTGTAGAAGTATTGTAATAGAACAGTACTGCGTTCTGTCCTACCGTGCTCTGCATTCTTTCCTGCCATGCTCTGCGTTCTTTCCTGCCGTGCTGTGTGTTCTTTAGTACCTTGCTCTGCGTTCTTTAGTACCCCCATCTGCGTCCTTTACTACCGTGCGCTGCGTTGTTTACTACCATGCTACCGAGCTCTACGCTTCTTGCTACTGAACTGTATGTGATCTCACCTATGAAAGCTATTTCAAGCCTCCCTTCTGCTTTGCAGCATTCAGAAAGACCCAGATGTGTCTCAGAGGAGAGGCTTGAATGGAGTGATTTTAAGCCCCGCCTCTGTGGCGGATCAGTATTTTTTAGACCCGCTTCTGTGCTCTCTTCTTTTGGTGAGGTGGCGCCCCTCCTGATCCACCATGGAGGTGAGGCTTAAAAAACGTTTCATTCAAGTCTCTCCTCCATGACAGATTAGAAGGGGCACTGCTGGGAAAATAGAAGGGAGCCCAGAAGCTTGTCTTAAATTAACAAAGCAGCACTGGAGAATGAGGCGATTTTGACACACGGAGAAGCAGCACTATGGATGGGGTCCTGGGCTTTGGCTTCTATAGTTTGAGCCCTACCCCCAGTTCCCTCTGCTGTGTGTGCTCTCTCTGGAGGATGCTGGCAGCCCGCACTGTGACCTGGAGCTGTCGCCTAGATATTTATGTAGCGCTCAACCCCGAAGGAGCCGCTGAATATGAAATAGGTTCTCCTACCTGTTGGTTCCAGCTACCGGTCCCCTTTGATCAGCAACAGCACACCGACACTCATGGACAGAATGGCACGAGTGTTAGAGTTCTTTTGGGATATTTATTTGCAAGTTCAATAGGAGAGAGAGGGTTTAGGGTCTGTAGGATGCCCTTGGAATTGTTTCAGAGGACAGCTTTCTCCCCTAGCAACCGCTAAGGCCGATATCACTGTGATCTGGTCCCAGAGACCAATAGTAGTAACAATACTGCGAACAGATACCTGGAATAGGGTGAGGGATCTCCCTTGTGGGTCCCAGACGGACGCTCGTGCCAGCTCCTCTGCGGTACCCCTCAACAAGCAGACACTCCCTCCGACCCAGCTTCCATCAGGTACTTTCCTCTTCAGGATCTGGAATCTCTGTGCCCTCAGCATCTGCAACTGCCAAGGAGCACTCCAGGTTAGTGGTAGTATCTTATTAGAACAAGGCACCCATCACCTGCCACGTGTATGGGCCCAGCAAAGCATCAGTGTATCCTAGGCCTCTAGGCCCCTCAGCACCTGCCATTTGCTGAGGCCCAGGCCAGTTTCCTGCATCTCCCCAGACCTCCTAGGGCGAGGCCCCTAGGGGGAAGAGACCTCTGCACAGTGCCCCCAGACCTTTTATTACCTGCCCTCAACCATGCCTCTGAGTCATCCTACTCAGGGATTGGCTAGGGTCAGGTGCATAGTCATAACCTGAGGATGGATCTTCCCTCACTGTATGCCAAGGCTCCCTTTTCCTCAGCAACAGGAGGAGCAATCAATCCAGCAGATTCAGGGACACCTATAGAATGCAGAGCTCTGTATAATCAGTATCTAGACTGGTTACAGTCCAGGTATCTCTAAATTGAATAGCGACATTTTAGAGGGCGCTACATTTACAAATGTATTGGCAGCTGTATTTACATATCAATAAGCAGAGACTCATTCATATGTAACTATTGTGGCTAATTGATATGCAAATCACTGCCCCCCCCCCCCCAAGGGCTCACAGTATTCTTGGACTGCATGGCACTACATGTATTGAAGGACAGCCTTAAGACTGCAGGAAAAAGGTATGTTTAAGTATGTGTATGTACATATATTAGTATTTAAAAAAACAGTGGCGGAGGGGTATATACCTCCGTTACATTAGCGGTCAGTGTGACTACCTCCATTACATTGGGGATCAGTTTGAATACCTCGCTGGTCAGTGTGAATATATCTGTTACATTGGCGGTCAGTGTATATACCTCTGTTACATTGGCGGTCACTGAGAATACCTCCGTTACATTGCTGGTCAGTGTATATACCTATGTTACATTGGCGGTCACTGAGAATACCTCCGTTACATTGCTGATCAGTGTATATACCTCTGTTACATTGGCGGTCAATGAGAATACCTCCGTTTCATTGCTGGTCAGTGTATATACCTATGTTACATTGGCGGTCAATGAGAATACCTATAATACCTGTAAGGCCTCCTAACATTTTATTACGCAGAATTTTTGCCACCATCAACCTATCAGTAGCCACAATGGATGTCGCAAGATTCATCAGGGCACATGATTTTTTATATATATTGTATATAAAATGTCTTTGTAGTGTAATTAGTCGAATCTACAATTCAGGATTTTGCAAGCAAAAAAGTGAATGCGAATAGCAGCCAGAGATATTACAGTGACTCAGGAAGTGATGTAATACACATAAGTTCTGGGTCCCGTGATCGGAGGAGCTATCAGCACCTGGGAGTGTGTTGATCTCCATCCAATCGAAGGGGACAGTGGAGCAGGCACACTTGGTAACACCGTACAAGCGATCCGGTGGCTGTATAGCCACTTAATCGCTTGTATGTGAAACAGCCATTTTTAAACAGCCGCAGCAGTCGTGATCTTAGTTTAACTGCTTCAGGAATGCCGCCGTTTATCTACATTAGGCCGGTCCTGAAGCAGTTTAAGGTCACTTGTTATCTGCTTTCTCCCGGGCACTCCGGAAGTCTCCCGCTCCCGGCCGCCAAGGAGAGAAACACTTTTTCCAAGAAAGTTTTACTCTGCTCGATCGAGCAGAGTAAAACTTTCCCTGTTTTTTTGTTTTTTGTAAATTCTGACATGGAGCCGTTGGCTGCGGTCAGAATCAAAAAATGTTTAAAAAAATTTACCATAGGAATGCATTGCTAGATTCCTATTGGCTATTTCAATGTGCAATAGCAAACTAGCTTTTTTTGCATGTTCGGCCGACCTGAAGCCACCCGATGTACGGCTGATTTCAGCCGATATACGGCTGAAATCAGCCGTACCAGCCTGAAGTGAATAGCCGAACAGTGTTCGCCGAACGAGTGCTCACCTCGCTTCAAGTCGGTCGTTCACTCGGCTACCTACCGCAGCTTAGTGAATAGACCCCTCAGTTATGCTTTCTGGAGTGGTGGGATTTAGGGTGTCTTTGTATTGGGGTGCTCCACAGTAAACTATTTGGGATATCATTGCTTTTGGCTTCACAAATAGCTGATGGTCTTCCTTTTTTCTAAATGCTTCTGAGATAATTAGTTTGACCTGTAACATGGATATCACAGATCTCCTATTAGTTTTGGAAGGCTGCTTTATGGGATGTCTATGCAGGGCTAGCGCTACCATAAGGCTGCATAGGCAGCCGCCTGAGGGCGTAAAAATGCAAATTCGCATGTGTAGGCAAAATCTTTGCACCAGTCCTGAGGACTGCCCAACCATTGACTGCAGAGGAGGATCTGTGATGTCATTGGTTGCCAGGACCACCCGGAAAGCCATCCATAACGCACAGAGAGCCCGGTACTCACCCACAGAGCCTGGCATCCACCTGCACTGCACAGAGAGCCTGTCACCCATCCACACCATACAGAGAACCCGGCACCAACTTGCACCGCACGGACAGCCTGGCACCCACCTGCAGAGCCGGCACAAGCCTGACACTCACCCGGAGAGCCCAGCTCCCACCCACACCACCCAGAGAGCCCAGCACCCACATGCAGCACTGGTGAGATCTGCACGCAGCTCTGTACAATCATGGATTGATGGGGATCCATGATTATACAGCAACAGAGAATGGCAACTGGCTACAGAGGACTATAAATCTCAGAAATCTGTGATTGCTGGTTGCCATTCTCCATTGCTGTATTATCATGCATTGATGGGATCTGTAGTCCCCATTGCTGGTTGTCATTCTCCATTGCTGAATAATCATGGATTGTGTTACAGTTCTTCATAATTACTGTATAAACTGCCCTAAAATCATTAGTCTGTATTGTTTTAGAAACAATGTCACATGCCCCTAAAAGAAAAAGTATCAGTAATTGGTATCAGCGAGTACCTGAGGGAAAGTACTTGTACTTGTTCTTAAAAAAGTGGTATCAGGACATCCCTAGTTTAAACCCTTTGACACTTTGGACAGCTTGGTCTGCGAACCAGAGTTACTCTGATTGGCTTGCTGGAAGGAACAATACACATTGGACCATTTCTGCCAACATATATACCTTACAATTTTAAGGTTGAATTAAAATAGAATATATTATAAGGGTGCCTAATTGAAATATTCTCGTAATCTTGGAATTGTGTTTAAGTGGCACCATTTTTTTCTTACAGTATTTTCGTGAGCATGGCTCTCGTCCACAAAACATTAGCCCTGACATCACGTCAAGCATAAACCTTGCCAAACGTTTAACAATGTCGCCTACTATTATTTTTTTATTTTGCATAGGGCGGTAACAAAACACTAGCGCCGCGCCTCCCGGAAATCCATTATAGGGTTTGCAGCATCGACACCCGAATACGCATGCGCAAAAAAACCCAACCAGGGCGGGCGGTCTGGGGCTCATATGGCGCCTGTGCTAGTTCTGGGCGGAGCTTACCGCGCATGCGTAGTCGGAGGAGCCTTTCGGCGCCTTTGTCCTTCCGCCATTTTGTGTCTAAAGCGCTGATTGGGCTCCGTGCTCCGGTTCTGGAACCAATCAGAGCGGAGAGAAGAACCGAGACCGGGAGAAGTGGTGAGTAGGACCGGGGGAGAGAGCCAATAACACAACGGGGAGGGAGATACATGACCTGAGCGGCACAGCCAATAACACCCATGTATACGGCAATAACATAAATAGCCAATCCGGGCTGACTAGAGGAGAAATGTCCGGCCGAAGCGTGACAAAAGCAGTGCAGAGCAGAGAGATGAAGTCATGGCAGCCCAGCGGGGTGGTGAAGGGGATAAAAAATAAAACGAAGACCAGGCTGATATGCCTGTATGTAACGGGATCTAAGGGACATGTACAGTGTTGGGGACATGGGTTCCATAGGCGTACAATTCCTGTGTATGCTTCTACGTATATTGTATCGCTGTGCATATTATGTTTGTATGGCCTGTGTTATGCCTTATCCTGTCCTAATACTGTATATGATGGGAAGGAATGTACGGAGCAGTCGTGCATAGTATTATATAATATAGTATATCAGTTTATTTCCTCAGCTTTGAAAATGAAAGCTAGAAACGGATTGGTTGCCATGGACAACTGCTCCAGTCTTAGTAAATCCCCCTGGCTATGCTATCGGCAGATACTTTCTCATGTATGTTGCTGCATTCTTCTCACCCTTTCAAACACATGAGCAATTTCAGGGTTTATTTGTTTGTTTTTAGGCTTGAGTTGCTTTGTTTGTCAGTGGAAGGTTAGCTACTAGGAGGAGATGGTTGATAAGTGTGAAATGGTGGGAAAACACATCAGGTGCTCCTATTGAAAAAAAAGCTATAAAGGGACGCAATGCTTAGGTGTGAAGGGCAACATTGAAATTGGCGGGATTCTTCATGGTGAACGGTGCTGTGCTTTGGGAAATGTGTGAATGGGGTCCCAGGAATGTATCAAAACTTGAGCAGTTGCCCATGGCAACCAATCAGCATCTGAATTCAGTTTGCTCAGCTGAGATTTGAAAATGAGAGAGAGAAATTGATCCACATTCTGGCTGTTCCAGTTTTGATAAAATCCCCCAATTCTCTGTAAAGCTGGTAACTGAGCGTTGATGGAGGAATCTCCGACTGTTTCTATTGCAGCAGTGGCTGCAGTGACAGTATACCTGTGTGGAGTTAGCGGCCGATTGGCTGCCAGAATTTTCTGACCTGCTTTTTCGATCAGGTCACTGCAGATTTTTGGCTGGTTCACCAGAAAGGGAAATGGCTAAAGGGGGACACTAAACTCAGGAGGTAACTCTTAAAAATGCATTCAAGTACCTTAAAGTAACATTAAAGGTGTGACACCCCCCCCCATGCTGTGGACACTTAACTTATTTGATGCCTCTTGATCTGATTATCTTCATTCCACTGGTTTCTGACAGTCCCTCCAGCGCTGTTGCCGGTCTCTGATCCACCGTAGACTCCGTGTCCCACGGTATCTGCCCGACGTGCGTGCTCCAGGCTGCGTCTATTCACTTTCACTTCTTTCACCTCCGCTCGACTGCACATGCGCCCGCACACTTCCACCTTCACAGCCATTCGTGAGCCAGGAGATGTTCAGCCCGGGAGCGAGCGGCGTTGAAACAGGAAATAATTAGGTATCAGCCTACATTTTTTTTTTTTAATCCATGGGGCATATATCTACATTATGTCTATATTTATGATGCAATGCAGTGGGTTCCAGCAGCTAACCAGCGCTGGAATCCACTGTATATGGTGAGAACAAGCCCTTATGCCCTATTACAGGGTAATTCTGATGATAAAGCTCCTGATCACATCAAAGTAGGGATGCACCATTACCGATACTAGTATCGATATCAGTGTCGTTACCGAGTATTTGGGCGAGTACTCGCCCAAATGCTCCGATGCCTAGCCCGATACTTCCTGTATCAGGGAACCGGGCAGCTCGTCATTACACACTGCCCGGTTTTCTGATTGGCCGGGAAGCGGCTCCATGCTCTCTCGTCACTTGTGATGAGAGAGCAAGGAGCCGACTTCCCGGCCGGGCAGCGTGTAATTACGCGCTGCCCGGCTTCCCGATTGGTCGGGAAGCTGGCCAGTCATGGGCGCCGTGTAATGATGCGGCGCCCTGCTTTCTGATTGGCCGGGTTCATGGGGCATATATCTACATTATGTCTATATTTATGATGCAATGCAGTGGGTTCCAGCAGCTAACCAGCGCTGGAATCCACTGTATATGGTGAGAACAAGCCCTTATGCCCTATTACAGGGTAATTCTGATGATAAAGCTCCTGATCACATCAAAGTAGGGATGCACCATTACCGATACTAGTATCGATATCAGTGTCGTTACCGAGTATTTGGGCGAGTACTCGCCCAAATGCTCCGATGCCTAGCCCGATACTTCCTGTATCAGGGAACCGGGCAGCTCGTCATTACACACTGCCCGGTTTTCTGATTGGCCGGGAAGCGGCTCCATGCTCTCTCGTCACTTGTGATGAGAGAGCAAGGAGCCGACTTCCCGGCCGGGCAGCGTGTAATTACGCGCTGCCCGGCTTCCCGATTGGTCGGGAAGCTGGCCAGTCATGGGCGCCGTGTAATGATGCGGCGCCCTGCTTTCTGATTGGCCGGGTTCATGCTCCCTCGTCCTCCCAGCCAATCAGAAAACGGCGCTGCGTCATTACACGGCGCCCGGCTTCCATGATTGGCCAGCAAGATGGCTCTGGCTGGGTACCAGAGCAAGGCCGCTGCTGGCTGGAGAGGCCCCGGGGGTGAGAGGGGACAGAGATCCGCACTGATCATATGATTATTAATATGGGGATTTGTATGGGACGGCTTTCTTGTTAATCAGGAAGTTAAACCTTAAAAATGCATTCCTGTACCTTAACTATTAACAAAAATGTATCTTATTTGTGTATCACTCGGCTGTAGATCCTCAAATCATCTCTGAATTAGTGCTGACACTGTCCTTCCTTCCGAAGGGTGGCTACTTTTGTTCCACATGGTCCCTGTGTGTTGTAAAGTAGTCACCGCTCCAAGCTCACTCCTGTGATGGACTACAATCTCAATACAAATTGGTACAGTAAACATGAGATTGTAGTCCATCATGGGAGCAAGCTTGGAGTGGTGACTACTTTATAACACACACAGGGACCATGGGGAACAAAAGTAGCCACCCTCCAGAAGGAAGGACAGTGTCAGCATCCATCACAGGAAGTATTTAATAATTTGTAATCAGTCTATTTTAAAACTGTTCCAGGAACATAAAGGAGAACTATGGGGTTAGGGCTTTTCCCCATAGTTCTCCTTAGGGTAACGGGAGGACACAAACTAGTGTTTTCCCGTTACCCTAAGCTCAGTATACCGCGAGCTACAGCTCGCGGTATACTGAGACGCCGCAAGCGGATCCCGACTTAGATGACGGGATCCGCCCAGCTGCGTGAGTGACAGCTGGCTCTGCCTATCTAGAGGCAGAGCCAGCTGTATCCGCCCCCTCCCCCGTCCGTCCCGCCAGTCAGCGCTGGCAGATCAAAGCGGGGAGGGGGGAATCCAGCCCCTCCCCCTGTCATGGCAGGGAGAGGTGAGCGAACCCGGTATGTGTCCGCTCACCTCCCGATCTACTGAGCCGACCTGTGACAGTCTCATTGTCACAGGTCGGCTAGAACTATGAGGTGAGTGAAAAGCACTCACCTCAAAGTTCTCCTTTAAAGTTGAAATGCAGAATATTATTATTATACAGGGTTTATATAGCGCCAACAGTTTGCGCAGCACTTTACAATATAAGGAAGACATTACAAATCAAGACAAGATGGTAAGGAGGGTCCTGCCGTGAGGGCTTACAATCTAAAAGAATATGCTTCCATAGTAGATAACGGAATGTAGATGCCAAATATGCTCATTACCTTCTGTAATAGCACGTTTCAAATTATGGACATGGTGCATTCGCAGTGAGATATAGAGTTTCTGAGACCTCTAAATGCTTTTTGGTCCTGGGTACGGTGGGCAGTGTGTCTGCATTTAGGTTACAATATCTGTATGTGATAGGATCAGGAAGGGAAACCACTGGGAACAAGGAAAACTACACTTTTACATTTTAATTGAAATATTTGATTTCCATGACCTTTTTCTATTTACAGGGATAGACAGATTGCTTACTTGTAGATGGAGCAGTACGCAAGTAGCAATGGCTCACCAGAGCAGATTGTGGTGCAGGCTGGTCAAATTCAACAGCAGCAGGTAAGAATGAAATCTTATCTAGCATGCAAGCCATAATGTGTAGAATGATTCTTACTTGGCATAACTATTTGTTTTATTATATAATTAATACTAGGAATCATTTTAGTTTTGGAATTAACATTTTGATGTCCAAAGTTTTTGAGTAAACTCACTTTTAATAACTAATCCATATTCTCAGGACCTGTGGCGACGGACTTTGGGCTTGTGTAGAAGGCATCAGTTTGAGACACTTCTGAGAACTAATTGACGGGTATATTTATCCTGCATTTGACCTACTTCATGTGGTTTTGCATTCCCAGGGACTTGTATGGGAATACAAATGCCATTTGAAGTGAACATAACCTGTCGACACAGACCATTAAAAAAAAAAAACCCAAAGAAATTGGATAAACCAGTGTTATCAATGAGTGTATGACTCCTGGCACTCTCTCATGGTCAGGCTGTCTCTCTTTATTCCTTCCCTTTTTCCTAGCCTGGTACTGTCACTGCTGTCCAGTTACAGACTGAGCCTCAAGTGGGAGCAGCCTCTGGGCAGCAAGTTCAGACCCTCCAGGTAGTTGTGTTTGGCAGATGAATGTACTCGGCACCCCATAGAACTTGCCATTGCTTACTCAGTCATTTTAGCATGGGTCAGTTACATTGTCTAAGGCATTGTTCACACCAAATGCAGAGCAGATCCGATCAGGTTTCTGCACACGCACACTAGTCTTTTTGACGCGTTTTTGGCTTACAATTTTTTTTTTTTAAAGTTTAAAATGGGCTTTCAGTGTGTTCCAGGCATTTGCATGCATTTTTGATGCGTTTGAAGATCCAGAGCAGGTAAAATAGGGCCGGCTCCAGTTTTTTCACCTGCTCTGGAACTGCACGCTGCGATGTGAACTGGAGCAAAAAATACCATTGGAATACATTGGACGCAGTTTTGATCCGGTCTGCAACTGATCTGCTCTGCACCTGCTCCTCGCTTGGTGTGAACAAGGCCTAAAGTACCACTTGCAGTTTTTGTCTATTGCATGACATTGTACATTATTAATCTGGCATGTTTTCAAAATATTTGTGTACTGTATTTTTAACCTTTACACAACGTTGCTGTTTGTCTCCACCTCATAATTTAATCACATTGTCAGCTTTGTGTGTGTTCTGAATATTGGGAAAAATGCATGGCTGATATGCAAACCATATAGAATTGCAATCATTTTGATGTAATGTGTGTTTAAAGAGTGACTCCAGACACAAAGCATACACCATGTCTTGGTAGAACCCACATAAATGAAACCAAATGACACTGGCTGTTTTTGTTCAGCTGCTTTTTGGTGCTTTGGTAATTGACCTTTTTAAAGATCAGCTCCTTTGTTGCCAAATATCTCTAGGAGTATGGTCTTAAGGTCTGGCAATGATATCAATATTGAGGATTCAAATGAGACCAGGCAGAGCCCAAGAGTAGAGCTTGCTGTGCAGTGGTACAAACAGCTTTTGTGTCCTCGCATGTCTTGTCAGGTCTAAAGGTGCCCATACACATTGCGATTATCGTACGATATTCGCGGGAAATCCCGCGATCGTACGATAATCGGCAGGTGTATGGAAGGCGTGCAACCGTCGTTTCTACTGTACGGTCGCACGTCTTTTGTCTAACGAGCATGTTTCAAAACCCGCCAAGAATCGTACGATTGTCGGTGGGTTTGTGGCATGCTCGTAAGACAAATGCCAAATGGGCCGGTGTGCGCAAGCGCACACTGCACATTCAGCATTGCAGTCATCGGAAGCCCGCCCCTTAGCGGGGTGGGCTTTCGATGGTTGCAAGTACGATCTGCCTGTCCAAGATGGGCAGATCGTACGAGTTTTTAATTTGCTTACAACCATCGCAAGACAAAAGTCTTGCAACGGTTGTAAGGTGTATGGGCACCTTAAGGTGGTAACACCTAATGAAAGGATTGGGCTGCCAGCTGGAAACAATTTAGTGAAGCACAAGTATTGAGTTTTTTTAATATTGACTTTAAGAAAGAAGTAATGCATGTGGGCTCATGCACATGGCCATATGATTTCATATAGGATCTTCTTGGCAGCAAGATCCTTACGTAAAATCTCGTCAATACACTGTGCACATACAGGTGAAACTCGAATAATTAGAATATCGTGCAAAGTTCATTTATTTCACTAATGCAACTTAAAAGGTGAAACTAATATATGAGATAGACTCATTACATGCAAAGCAAGATAGTTCAAGCCGTGATTTGTCATAATTGTGATGATTATGGCTTACAGCTCATGAAAACCCCAAGAACCCCAAATCCACAATCTCAGAAAATGAGAATATTACATGCAATCAATAAAACAAGGATTGTACATAGAACAATATCGGACCTCTGAAAAGTACAAGCATGCATATGTACTCGGTTTGGGCCCCTTTTGCAGCACTTACTGCAATTACTTTTGCACGATATTCTAATTATTCGAGTTTCACCTGTATGTTTGTGCGAACTCTTACATGCATACAGTGTATAGCAGAAATGTGTCCTATTGGTTGCTAAAACGCTGACTGCTCTTACACCTGGTGTCCTTCATTGCTAGAATGCAGGCAGGTCTTCCTGAGCCGTCTAGCGTCCTTCGTTGGTAGGATGCAGATGGCTCTTTTCTGAGATGCCTAGTGTCCTTCGTTGGTAGATTGCAGATGGCTCTTCCTGAGCCGCCTAGTGTCCTTCGTTGGTAGGATGCAGATGGCTCTTCCTGAGCTGCCTATGGTCCTTTCGTTGGTAGGATGCAGATGGCTCTTCATGAGCTGCCTATGGTCCTTCGTTGGTAGGATGCAGATTGCTCTTCATGAGCTGCCTATGGTCCTTCGTTGGTAGGATGCAGATTGCTCTTCCTGAGCTGCCTAGGGTCCTTCGTTGGTAGGATGCAAATGGCTCTTCCTGAGCCGCCTAGTGTCCTTCGTTGGTAGGATGCAGTTGGCTCTTCCTGAGCAGCCTAGGGTCCTTCGTGGTTGGATGCTAATGCATCTTGCCGAGCTAGGTCCTTTTGTTGCTAGGTTCCAGTGGAGTACATTTGAGCTGTGTGCTTTTGGATGCAGTTTCAGATTGTGGAGCTTTGCTCATTTAAGTGTATTGGTCCGTAGAATACAGTACTTCTGCTTACGGATCTGGACGCAGAGTATTGTAGGCCTGTGTGCATAAGCCATTAGTGTACAAACGATAGTCAGGAAATTACTTTTAGCAGTGTAAATGTTTCTGTGGCTGGGGTGCCTCTTTAAAAGTGTTTCATTGTACTGTATACAAATGTTGAGGGGGTTTTCCAGGTTAAACAAGCTATTTACAAACAAGTTTTCTAATGTAACAGCAATTAACTTCCTGACATTTCTGTTAGTCCTCTAAATCACACCTCTGCACATAATTTCTACATTAGTGACTTTTTCACCACGGTAGTCTTCAGCTAGTACACGGCCGTGTTATTTGTATTGCCTGCTCTTTATGGAGCTGGAATAAAATAATTATTTGCTGGTAGTAATTGCTAAGGCACTTTGCTGTTAATTTATTGTATATTTGCAAAGGTTTGGGCTGCCTCATTTAAAATTGTGTTTTCTTTCTCGTACATTAAGGGACACAGGGCTCAGTTTACTAAGGCTAGGTTCACACCTAGGCAATTCAGATGCTGAGCTGTTTTTGCACGTTTTCAATCGTGCAACTGTTCATTGTAAACCGCGTGTTTTTCAATGCATAGAGATGTCTATGGGACCCAAACCGTGCGACAACCAGACGAAAATAGCTCCTGCACCTTTTTGTGTGACAAACCGCAAAGGTGTGATCAGCCTCTATTGAGTTCAATGCGAATCTGTGTTTCGCGCGACTCAAACCATTGCCTAGGTGTGCACCGGCCCTTTAGAGTTAAATATTGCATGAAGTTTTGAGGTAAAATAACTCTAATATATAATTCACTAAAATCTATGAGTTTTTTCACGAATGGGATATTTCTTTAAAACATGCAGTATTTATCTCATCATTTTAGGGCTTTTTTTTCCCCCCACCATTTTTGTTGCTTCCACCAAAAGAAACAGGTACTTGGGTGCAGTAATTTGCACCCATAACATTACAAACCAGCCAAGGCATAAAAAATTTTTTTTTCCCAGAATGATATTCTTGTCCGTATTCCTCCCTTTTGGATAAACTTACATTCCAGAAATGTGTTCTCGTATACCTACATTGTCTCAAATGGTAGGTTATGAACACTTCCACAGACTGACGGACTGCAAATACCGACTGCCCCAGCCATGTGCTAAT
>NW_017308348.1:139355-145644 GCF_000935625.1 Nanorana parkeri | reverse complement strand
CGAGTTGAGTTTAATGTTTTTTTTAATGCAATATTTCTCTCGTATTTTACAGTTTTTGCGTTATTTATCGCACACTCGTTATTTTGTTTCTTGACCCTTCTCTTATACCATGTGATGTTTCACTGAAAAAGGTCAGGTGACAATATTACCGCATGCGATAATGTTTAATGAATTGAGCCCACAGGATAAATCAGGTTTTTGCGAATTTTGGAGGATCATAAGCGCAAGGGTAATGGTCCCGGAGGCCTGTCAAGCTTGTGATCGGATAACAGTTCCAGGGGGGACTTTTCATGTTCTCCCTAAGGGACCTGACAAAGATCGTCTGGATCACTGTCCCCTGACTTGAATTGCCACACTGCTTTGCTCTCAAGGTATCCACAGAGTGGGATATTTGGAAGACCTTCTGAAGGAACGGTAGCCTGTCGCCATCCAATGGACTGTGCAGACCCTACCCAGCTTTAGGTGGAGCCTGACTTTTTTAGAAGTCAGTTCTGGAACCATCTAATTTAAATGATCTAGGTTTGGCCCTAGACATGCCCCGTCCAAGGTTTCCTTTAGGGATGCACCGATACTAGTATCGATATCGGTGACGATTCCGAGTATTTGGGCAAGTACTCGTACTCGCCCAAATGCTCCGATGCCTAGCACGAGTCAGGAAGCCAGGCAGCACGTCCTTACACGCTGCCCGGTTTCGTGATTGATCGGGAAGCGGCTCCATGCTCTCTCGTCACTTGTGATGAGAGAGCATGGAGCCTGACTTCCCGGCCATCAGGAAGCCGGGCAGCGTGTAATGACGCGCTGCCTGGCTTCCTGATTGGTCGGGAAGCTGGCCAATCAGGAAGCTGGCCTCGTGAGGTAAGGTTACCTTACCTTAGTATGTGCAGCCTGTCGCCCCCGGGGCCTCTCCAGCGTAAATGCGACCTTCGTCCAGTACCCAGCCGGAGCCGTCCAATCAGGAAGCCGGGCGCCGTCTAATGACGCGACGCCCTGCTTTCTGATTGGCCGGGAAGCTGGCTTCATGCTCCCTCGTCATCTCATGACAAGAGAGCATGGAGCCGGCCAATCAGAAAGCAGGGCGTTGTGTCATTACACGGCGTCCGGCTTCCTGATTGGCCGGCCAGACGGCTCCGGCTGGGTACCGAACGAAGGCCGCGTTCTCGCTGGAGAGGCCCGGGGTTGACAGGCTGCACATACTAAGGTAAGAGGGGACTTTTATGTTAATCAGGAAGCCAGGTGGCGAGTCATTACACGCCACCTGGCTTCCTGAATGGGACTTTCGTTACTCGGTAATTGGTATCGGCGAGTACCGAAAAAAAATTATCGGTACCAAAATACCGGTATCGGTGCATCCCTAGTTTCCTTCCGTTTGGTCGAACTCCAGATTCTCTGCTCCAAAGTTCGGACTCTGCAGTGCAGGAGCCAACTGACTGCATGAAGGTCTCGGGCCTCATGGTTTTCTCCTTCCAGGCAGTTTCATATGCTCAATTTTACTCCAGGCTGTTGTATCCCAACATCCTGGCTGCATGGGACAAGAGGACACTGTCTCTGAATTAGCCAGCTGTCTAACCATTAGGGACCTGGCTTGCCCTGCTGTAGCGAGTTGCATTTTCTTGTGCTAAATTCTGGAAAATTCTTCCACCCTGTGGTTTCAAAGGTTCTCATAACAGATGCTACTCTTATCGTGCTTGGGAGCAGTCCTTCTTGCCCTCTCAATACAAGGGACTTGGTGGTCGGAGGAAGCTCAACATAGATCAACACAAGGGCACCTAGAAAACAATTGTTTACCATGTGCACACTATAACACTGAGTTTCGGTACGCTGCATAATAATGCAGCAGGTTTGCATTGCTATGCAGCACAATGCACGTCGGTGCATAGGGTTGGATAAAGTGTCGTTTTGTGACATTTCAATAAAGTAGTGTGCAGGCTATTGGGAATGAGCCCACAGGAATTTGGTTTTAATTGCAGCTGGAAAACCCCCTTTAACCCATTGTTTATAGTTTCTTAGCATGCCAAACCACGCATGTACCATTGTATGACTTTTTGTTTCCCCTGTTTAGGTACAAGGCCAGCCACTTATGGTTCAGGTTAGTGGAGGACAACTAATTACATCCACAGGACAGCCGATTATGGTACAGGCTATGAGTGGACAAGGTCAAACTCTTATGCAAGTTCCAGTGTCTGGATCCCAAGGCCTTCAGCAGGTTGGTGTTCCAGCTTCTAAATTTGTATGTCTGGCATGGATGGTTATTGTTTTTGTTTTTTTTGGGGGGGTGGAGGTTTCTGTTCAACAGATTGAATATACTTAAACAAATACAATGTTGGCATTGTGTCCATTTGTCTCATGTTACAGATTCAGCTGGTGCAGCCAGGGCAGATCCAGATCCAGGGAGGGCAAGCATTGCAGGTTCAAACACAGCAGGGGCAAACCCAACAAATAATTATTCAGCAACCACAGACGGCAGTTACCGCCGGCCAAAGTCAGGTATGGAGTGCAGACATTTGTGGAAACCTTTGCCTTTTATTTTCAATATCTGTTTACAGTACTCCATTTTTTTCTTTCCCCAATTGTTAGAACCAGCAACAGATTGCTGTTCAGGGTCAGCAGGTGGCACAGACAGCTGAAGGACAAACTATTGTTTACCAACCAGTAAATGCTGATGGAACAATTCTACAGCAAGGTAGGTTTGCACTCTGCCTGGATTTTGTAGTTCATTGACAAGTTCAGCCTTACCAATTTCTGTAGTTTGCTACCAGCTTTGTCTCAGTTTGTCTTAATGTGATAATTGCTGTGTTCATAGTTTATGGAAATAACTTGCCTTCTCTTTTCCTTGTTTGCTTTTTTTTTTCTATTAAGTTACAGTGCCTGTTAGTGGAATGATAACCATACCAGCTGCTAGCCTGGCAGGTGCTCAGATTGTTCAAGCTGGAGGGAACACCAATACAACCAATAGTGGTCAAGGGACAGTTACTGTCACTCTGCCTATGACAGGAAATGTTATGAACTCCGGGGGTATGGTAATGGTAAGTATAAAGTAATTGTGTATAGTGTAATTTTGTAATTGGCGGTTCTTCTCATCTTACATAATTTATCCACCCTTTATTTAGATGGTACCTGGTGCAGGCTCTGTTCCAGCACTGCAAAGAATACCACTTCCTGGAGCTGAAATGCTAGAGGAGGAACCTTTGTATGTAAATGCCAAACAGTATCACCGAATATTAAAGAGAAGGCAGGCAAGAGCCAAATTGGAGGCAGAGGGCAAAATCCCCAAAGAGAGGAGAGTGAGTATCTGGCTTTGAGATGTATCACAAGATAAATCGAGATAAATGCTTTTGGAGTTTTTCACACGGCTTCCAAAAGCAGCTAAATGAATAACTGAGCCGAAGCAAAGTGAGCCATTCGGCTACTCACTTCAGCCGGGTATGGCTGATTTCGGCTTCCTTCTGTTCAGCTAAACATGCTCAGCATGTTCGACACAGCCGATCCAACATGTGGATTGGCTGAGCTGAACATCCGGCAGTTCATTCACTGCTGTTCGCCCCTATTCTCATAGGGGCCGAACAGCAGTGAGTGAATAGCTAAATGCAATCGAGCGGCACTCGGCTTGGTTATTCTGTTCGCTACCTCGTGAGTTGGTGAACAGATACAAAAAAAAATTTAAAGGAGGAA
The DNA here is from genome assembly GCF_000935625.1 of Nanorana parkeri. Lineage (NCBI taxonomy): Eukaryota > Metazoa > Chordata > Amphibia > Anura > Dicroglossidae > Nanorana > Nanorana parkeri. The sequence goes on along the minus strand of NW_017308348.1, from coordinate 141,975 downwards.
CAAAAAAAGCATTGGGCCCCCTCCTAAGCCATACCAGGGTCCCCCCAGGAAAAGCACCTTGTGGCCATGCCGATGGGGACAAGGGCCTCTTCTCCACAACCTGGCTCCGGTGGTTGTGGAGGTCTACTGGCAGGGTGGCTTATTTGCATCGGAGGCATTCCATAAAGGGGGCATCCAGATGCTACACACGCCCCCCCTGTGAATGAGTACCCCTACTCATTCACTAAAGGATTAAAGAAAAATATAAATAAACACACCACACTAAAAATCCTTTAATTGGAAAAAAAAAACTAAATTTTTGTGACTATTTCTTGAATTAATAAAAAAAAAAAAACAATTAAAAAACAAATTCTCCAACGAAGTAATCCAGGGTCAATCACGTCATCCAGCGATGTCCACACCGACTCGTCGAAATTTATTTTGAAAATTTGATGGCCGCCCACACGCAAAGAACTCCCGCAGCAACAATTTGACAGATGCCGGCTGAATGTAAACAGATAGGGCTAAGCTAGCAGTGACATCACCACTGGCTCCGCCTATCTATTGAAAGTTGGCCAGCAGCTCTCAAATCGCTTTTGCATGTCCCAGCCAAATGAAAACATACGGATGGAGTCGGCTGGCTCTACCCATTTGTTGTCATACAATGACCGGCTACTGTCGTCAAATGACCTGAGGACAGTAGCCTGTCATTGTATGAACAGATGGGCGAAGCATATGTGTTCGGCTCGGTTGAGCTCTTCAGCTGCTGTACGGGCTATTGTGAATAACCCGTGCGTGAGCCTAAGGATTAGCCGAAGCTATGGCTATATCCTTCGGCTCTTTAGTGAATAACCCCCTTTGTGTTGCACACATCTATGAGATCTGACAAAGGCAGATCCCCTGTTACTGTATTTAACATAGGTGAAAAGTTATCAGTTATTCCAAGAAATTAGAAGTTTTATATATGAACCATTAAAGTATTACCAGTTCTGTGTAAATGCTAATTTGCTGGGTTTCAGAAGCTATTTTTTATTGTACAGTGTAAAAAAAGAGCTGGTGACTAATGCATGTGTGTATGTACACACAGAGCACACGTGGAACTACAAGTGACATCATTTGTTATTGCAGTTTCAGGATGGTTTGCTTGCTTTACCTGCCTCCTCCTGAGTCATGATGGGTCTGAGCGGGCTTCTATTAGCATTGATTTGGAAGAGATATGGAGCAATAATCACAATGTACTCCTGTTTGCGTTCAGATGTATGCAGCTACATACTTGAGGGATTTTTTTTTTTTTAGGGTTGTCAGTGATGCAAATAAAATTCATGTTTGGGGTCATTCTGTTACAGATGGGTATAATGTAGCAGAGCAGGAAAATTGAAGGAGACCCTGTGCTCATTCCTGTCTAGTTCTTATATTCTGGCTTGCTATACAGTAGGTGCCTTGGTGGAGAGCAAAACAGGATCTAATAATGCACAGTTGCAATACTTAAACAGAAGAAAACTCTGATAAATGTATCTTGCAGTGCCTCTTGCCAATGCTGATAAAATCTCTGTCATAACAATGGCAGCGGGATAATACATCCTCTCTGATGGTAAAGTATCAGTAATCAAATCGTTGTCTGCTACTACTGAGCTCTCCCGGAAATGCTAGTTTCCAGGAAAAATAGCAGATTAGGAGTTACTTGTTTTTAATCAAGTAATTGTAGTGGGTTTTTTTTTCTTGGTGACATAGCAGTAGCTGCCCCCGCATTTCTTGCGGATACTGCGTTCTTAGAGTAGAAGGGAGTAACGAGAATGCAGAGTGCTGACATTAAGTATCTGTTGTAAATCTAATGTTTGGATTTCCTTTTGTTTTCTCTTTTGTAATATTTCAGAAATACTTGCATGAGTCTCGGCACCGCCATGCCATGGCTAGAAAGAGAGGAGATGGAGGACGTTTTTTCTCCCCTAAAGAAAAAGAAGAACATCTCTTAAATGTACAGGTACGTTAAATTAAGATTATGCTGTTTTCTCTGTGTTTTGCTGAATATTCTCTTTGGCTGGATTTTCTTCCTATTTTTATTCAGTCTGTTCTAACTGATGCTATTGAGAAAGGTTATAATGACCCAAAGAGTGACATCTGTGTATGGTTTTCTCATTCGTTGACAGTTAAGCTTTGCACTAGGTAATCTGTATAAGTAGGGCTCTCTGTAAGTAATAATGCATGAAGGGTAAGAAGGTATTAGGTACAACCCCAATTCCAAAAAGTTGGGACGCTTTGTAAAATCTACAAAAAACAAAACAAAACAGAATGCAAATCTCCTAAACCCATATTTTATTCACAATAGAAAACATATCAAATGTTTAAACTGAGAAAACAGACCATTTTAAGAAAAAAAGAAAAGGTAATTTTGAATTTGGCAGAAACTCGTCTCAAAAAAGTTGGGACAGGGCAACAAAAAGCTGGCAAAGTATGTGGTACTAAAGCTGGCCATACACCTTACAATTATCTGCAGATTTTCTGTGGTCAGATGGAAAAGGTGCAACAGATTCCTCCATCTACACTTAACTGTGTGGATGGAGTAATCCCCACCTGGGCCAATCTGTTGCACTTTTTCCATCTGACCACAGAAAATCTGCAGATAATTGTAAGGTGTATGGGC
>NW_017308348.1:105348-138703 GCF_000935625.1 Nanorana parkeri | reverse complement strand
CAGTACCCAGCCGGAGCCGTCCAATCAGGAAGCCGGGCGCCGTCTAATGACGCGACGCCCTGCTTTCTGATTGGCCGGGAAGCTGGCTTCATGCTCCCTCGTCATCTCATGACAAGAGAGCATGGAGCCGGCCAATCAGAAAGCAGGGCGTTGTGTCATTACACGGCGTCCGGCTTCCTGATTGGCCGGCCAGACGGCTCCGGCTGGGTACCGAACGAAGGCCGCGTTCTCGCTGGAGAGGCCCGGGGTTGACAGGCTGCACATACTAAGGTAAGAGGGGACTTTTATGTTAATCAGGAAGCCAGGTGGCGAGTCATTACACGCCACCTGGCTTCCTGAATGGGACTTTCGTTACTCGGTAATTGGTATCGGCGAGTACCGAAAAAAAATTATCGGTACCAAAATACCGGTATCGGTGCATCCCTAGTTTCCTTCCGTTTGGTCGAACTCCAGATTCTCTGCTCCAAAGTTCGGACTCTGCAGTGCAGGAGCCAACTGACTGCATGAAGGTCTCGGGCCTCATGGTTTTCTCCTTCCAGGCAGTTTCATATGCTCAATTTTACTCCAGGCTGTTGTATCCCAACATCCTGGCTGCATGGGACAAGAGGACACTGTCTCTGAATTAGCCAGCTGTCTAACCATTAGGGACCTGGCTTGCCCTGCTGTAGCGAGTTGCATTTTCTTGTGCTAAATTCTGGAAAATTCTTCCACCCTGTGGTTTCAAAGGTTCTCATAACAGATGCTACTCTTATCGTGCTTGGGAGCAGTCCTTCTTGCCCTCTCAATACAAGGGACTTGGTGGTCGGAGGAAGCTCAACATAGATCAACACAAGGGCACCTAGAAAACAATTGTTTACCATGTGCACACTATAACACTGAGTTTCGGTACGCTGCATAATAATGCAGCAGGTTTGCATTGCTATGCAGCACAATGCACGTCGGTGCATAGGGTTGGATAAAGTGTCGTTTTGTGACATTTCAATAAAGTAGTGTGCAGGCTATTGGGAATGAGCCCACAGGAATTTGGTTTTAATTGCAGCTGGAAAACCCCCTTTAACCCATTGTTTATAGTTTCTTAGCATGCCAAACCACGCATGTACCATTGTATGACTTTTTGTTTCCCCTGTTTAGGTACAAGGCCAGCCACTTATGGTTCAGGTTAGTGGAGGACAACTAATTACATCCACAGGACAGCCGATTATGGTACAGGCTATGAGTGGACAAGGTCAAACTCTTATGCAAGTTCCAGTGTCTGGATCCCAAGGCCTTCAGCAGGTTGGTGTTCCAGCTTCTAAATTTGTATGTCTGGCATGGATGGTTATTGTTTTTGTTTTTTTTGGGGGGGTGGAGGTTTCTGTTCAACAGATTGAATATACTTAAACAAATACAATGTTGGCATTGTGTCCATTTGTCTCATGTTACAGATTCAGCTGGTGCAGCCAGGGCAGATCCAGATCCAGGGAGGGCAAGCATTGCAGGTTCAAACACAGCAGGGGCAAACCCAACAAATAATTATTCAGCAACCACAGACGGCAGTTACCGCCGGCCAAAGTCAGGTATGGAGTGCAGACATTTGTGGAAACCTTTGCCTTTTATTTTCAATATCTGTTTACAGTACTCCATTTTTTTCTTTCCCCAATTGTTAGAACCAGCAACAGATTGCTGTTCAGGGTCAGCAGGTGGCACAGACAGCTGAAGGACAAACTATTGTTTACCAACCAGTAAATGCTGATGGAACAATTCTACAGCAAGGTAGGTTTGCACTCTGCCTGGATTTTGTAGTTCATTGACAAGTTCAGCCTTACCAATTTCTGTAGTTTGCTACCAGCTTTGTCTCAGTTTGTCTTAATGTGATAATTGCTGTGTTCATAGTTTATGGAAATAACTTGCCTTCTCTTTTCCTTGTTTGCTTTTTTTTTTCTATTAAGTTACAGTGCCTGTTAGTGGAATGATAACCATACCAGCTGCTAGCCTGGCAGGTGCTCAGATTGTTCAAGCTGGAGGGAACACCAATACAACCAATAGTGGTCAAGGGACAGTTACTGTCACTCTGCCTATGACAGGAAATGTTATGAACTCCGGGGGTATGGTAATGGTAAGTATAAAGTAATTGTGTATAGTGTAATTTTGTAATTGGCGGTTCTTCTCATCTTACATAATTTATCCACCCTTTATTTAGATGGTACCTGGTGCAGGCTCTGTTCCAGCACTGCAAAGAATACCACTTCCTGGAGCTGAAATGCTAGAGGAGGAACCTTTGTATGTAAATGCCAAACAGTATCACCGAATATTAAAGAGAAGGCAGGCAAGAGCCAAATTGGAGGCAGAGGGCAAAATCCCCAAAGAGAGGAGAGTGAGTATCTGGCTTTGAGATGTATCACAAGATAAATCGAGATAAATGCTTTTGGAGTTTTTCACACGGCTTCCAAAAGCAGCTAAATGAATAACTGAGCCGAAGCAAAGTGAGCCATTCGGCTACTCACTTCAGCCGGGTATGGCTGATTTCGGCTTCCTTCTGTTCAGCTAAACATGCTCAGCATGTTCGACACAGCCGATCCAACATGTGGATTGGCTGAGCTGAACATCCGGCAGTTCATTCACTGCTGTTCGCCCCTATTCTCATAGGGGCCGAACAGCAGTGAGTGAATAGCTAAATGCAATCGAGCGGCACTCGGCTTGGTTATTCTGTTCGCTACCTCGTGAGTTGGTGAACAGATACAAAAAAAAATTTAAAGGAGGAACAAAAAAAGCATTGGGCCCCCTCCTAAGCCATACCAGGGTCCCCCCAGGAAAAGCACCTTGTGGCCATGCCGATGGGGACAAGGGCCTCTTCTCCACAACCTGGCTCCGGTGGTTGTGGAGGTCTACTGGCAGGGTGGCTTATTTGCATCGGAGGCATTCCATAAAGGGGGCATCCAGATGCTACACACGCCCCCCCTGTGAATGAGTACCCCTACTCATTCACTAAAGGATTAAAGAAAAATATAAATAAACACACCACACTAAAAATCCTTTAATTGGAAAAAAAAAACTAAATTTTTGTGACTATTTCTTGAATTAATAAAAAAAAAAAAACAATTAAAAAACAAATTCTCCAACGAAGTAATCCAGGGTCAATCACGTCATCCAGCGATGTCCACACCGACTCGTCGAAATTTATTTTGAAAATTTGATGGCCGCCCACACGCAAAGAACTCCCGCAGCAACAATTTGACAGATGCCGGCTGAATGTAAACAGATAGGGCTAAGCTAGCAGTGACATCACCACTGGCTCCGCCTATCTATTGAAAGTTGGCCAGCAGCTCTCAAATCGCTTTTGCATGTCCCAGCCAAATGAAAACATACGGATGGAGTCGGCTGGCTCTACCCATTTGTTGTCATACAATGACCGGCTACTGTCGTCAAATGACCTGAGGACAGTAGCCTGTCATTGTATGAACAGATGGGCGAAGCATATGTGTTCGGCTCGGTTGAGCTCTTCAGCTGCTGTACGGGCTATTGTGAATAACCCGTGCGTGAGCCTAAGGATTAGCCGAAGCTATGGCTATATCCTTCGGCTCTTTAGTGAATAACCCCCTTTGTGTTGCACACATCTATGAGATCTGACAAAGGCAGATCCCCTGTTACTGTATTTAACATAGGTGAAAAGTTATCAGTTATTCCAAGAAATTAGAAGTTTTATATATGAACCATTAAAGTATTACCAGTTCTGTGTAAATGCTAATTTGCTGGGTTTCAGAAGCTATTTTTTATTGTACAGTGTAAAAAAAGAGCTGGTGACTAATGCATGTGTGTATGTACACACAGAGCACACGTGGAACTACAAGTGACATCATTTGTTATTGCAGTTTCAGGATGGTTTGCTTGCTTTACCTGCCTCCTCCTGAGTCATGATGGGTCTGAGCGGGCTTCTATTAGCATTGATTTGGAAGAGATATGGAGCAATAATCACAATGTACTCCTGTTTGCGTTCAGATGTATGCAGCTACATACTTGAGGGATTTTTTTTTTTTTAGGGTTGTCAGTGATGCAAATAAAATTCATGTTTGGGGTCATTCTGTTACAGATGGGTATAATGTAGCAGAGCAGGAAAATTGAAGGAGACCCTGTGCTCATTCCTGTCTAGTTCTTATATTCTGGCTTGCTATACAGTAGGTGCCTTGGTGGAGAGCAAAACAGGATCTAATAATGCACAGTTGCAATACTTAAACAGAAGAAAACTCTGATAAATGTATCTTGCAGTGCCTCTTGCCAATGCTGATAAAATCTCTGTCATAACAATGGCAGCGGGATAATACATCCTCTCTGATGGTAAAGTATCAGTAATCAAATCGTTGTCTGCTACTACTGAGCTCTCCCGGAAATGCTAGTTTCCAGGAAAAATAGCAGATTAGGAGTTACTTGTTTTTAATCAAGTAATTGTAGTGGGTTTTTTTTTCTTGGTGACATAGCAGTAGCTGCCCCCGCATTTCTTGCGGATACTGCGTTCTTAGAGTAGAAGGGAGTAACGAGAATGCAGAGTGCTGACATTAAGTATCTGTTGTAAATCTAATGTTTGGATTTCCTTTTGTTTTCTCTTTTGTAATATTTCAGAAATACTTGCATGAGTCTCGGCACCGCCATGCCATGGCTAGAAAGAGAGGAGATGGAGGACGTTTTTTCTCCCCTAAAGAAAAAGAAGAACATCTCTTAAATGTACAGGTACGTTAAATTAAGATTATGCTGTTTTCTCTGTGTTTTGCTGAATATTCTCTTTGGCTGGATTTTCTTCCTATTTTTATTCAGTCTGTTCTAACTGATGCTATTGAGAAAGGTTATAATGACCCAAAGAGTGACATCTGTGTATGGTTTTCTCATTCGTTGACAGTTAAGCTTTGCACTAGGTAATCTGTATAAGTAGGGCTCTCTGTAAGTAATAATGCATGAAGGGTAAGAAGGTATTAGGTACAACCCCAATTCCAAAAAGTTGGGACGCTTTGTAAAATCTACAAAAAACAAAACAAAACAGAATGCAAATCTCCTAAACCCATATTTTATTCACAATAGAAAACATATCAAATGTTTAAACTGAGAAAACAGACCATTTTAAGAAAAAAAGAAAAGGTAATTTTGAATTTGGCAGAAACTCGTCTCAAAAAAGTTGGGACAGGGCAACAAAAAGCTGGCAAAGTATGTGGTACTAAAGCTGGCCATACACCTTACAATTATCTGCAGATTTTCTGTGGTCAGATGGAAAAGGTGCAACAGATTCCTCCATCTACACTTAACTGTGTGGATGGAGTAATCCCCCCCTGGGCCAATCTGTTGCACTTTTTCCATCTGACCACAGAAAATCTGCAGATAATTATAAGGTGTATGGGCACCTTAAGAAGGAAAAGCTGGAAGAACGTTTTGCAACTAATTAGGTTAATTGGCAACCGGTTAGTAACATGATTGGCTATAAAAAGAGCATCTAAAAGGTGCCCATACACCTTACAATTATCGTACTATAATTGTATGCGATCGCGTTTTCGTCCGATAATCGCAAGGTTCATGGGCAGTGTACAACTGCAAATACTGTACAATCATACGACTTTTTTACTTTCAAGCAGGTTTGAAAACTTTAATCGATCGTGCGATTTTCACAAGGTTAGCGGCGTTTCCGTACGTCAAAAATCGTATGATCTACACTTTTCATGCGCAGTCGAAAATACGCGCCGTCGATTACCGCAGTTCGTCCAGGTGCTTTTCTTTAATTACGGCTAATTGAACCTTGCGATAATCTGGGCAGGATGGGGCCCACTCCACAAGTGGAGTAGACAGAATCTGGAGCAATTGCCCAGTGTGTGTATAAATAATTATATGTAAACACTATTTGATGCTAGGATTTCGTACTGGATGCATATAAACACATATGCGTGTAAACGCATTTCATTTATCTAGAAGCATAAACACAGCATCTAACCTGACCGATATAGAGCACAAAAACGCAAGTGGCAAGTGTGAATGTAACTTAAGTATTCTGTTATTTTTCACCATAGCACTGGGAGGGAAAAAATGCATAAGACTAATGGTTCTATTCCTTTCCAAATAGGGGTCCCCTATTTTTATTTTAGACGTCTCCTATCATTTATTGATGTATCTGTTAATTTTAAGTATGAAAGTTCAAGGAAAAATCCCAATATCATTTAATGGTTTCTTTTCTTGTTCCAGGAAGTGGAATTTCATTAGCGCAAGAGCTGTTAAAATTATGAGGTGTGTGTCTGTCTCTGTGTGTCTGTCTCTGTGTGTCTGTCTCTGTGTGTGAACAAGCACATGGTCTTATTGTCTTATCCCAGCAGGATTCATCTCAGGGAAGAGATGTTTACACAGATGATGCAACCATTCTGGCAGTGTCCTAAACTCCAAAAATGATGCCTCCTTAAAACTTCAAGGCTTCTTCAGATTTTTTACTTGCCTCGACCCTGCATTAAGAAAATGGAGTGATCCTTAAAGCGCACCTATCACTAAGAAAATCCTTGTCATTCAATTACTTGATAAATTATGTCCTCTCTCCTTTGTATCCAGATGTATATACAAGTAGGACAGAAGAGAAAGGTTTTGCAGTCCTTCTGGAACATAAAAATGAAAAAAATATTTTTTAAGGAACATGATAAAATTAACTAAAAAGAAACCTTTTCTGTTCAAAATGTTTGGTCAGTATTGAAAGGACCCAATGTGGCTTTACAATGAGGTGGAGTGCTGGCTCTGATTAGTTTTTTTTCCCCAAGAACATCTGAGGTTGGGATTATACATTGTAGCTATCCATTTTTTGGTTTACTGTTCTTTCAAATCCTTATTTTGTTTGAAGAGAATGGTGGAGAGACTTTTCATATATTGCATAATTTATCCAATTTATATTGATTCTAGGTCTTGTTTTATATATTTCTAAAGCTTCATTTTTGCATATATTGCCATTACCTTTTTCTGTTCAAAATAACTCTTCACTGAACAAGTACAATGAATCTACAATAACAGCATTTTTAATATACTCACAGGCATTGCTATTTGCATGCGAGAAGGTTATATTTCTGACTTTGTTTATGTCTAAAGAGTTAGAACAGGCATAAACTTGTGAATTTGTTACTTAAGAAACTATTTGTACATATTTTGTTTTTATTATATGATACAGTATTTCAGATTTTTTTCAATTAGCTGTATTTGTAAGTACTGTGTACCTTGCCCAGCTAATAAAACAATTGGTTGATTTTAATTTGAAGTTTTTGATATGATCGTGTGTGTTTAAGGGTATGTATAAAATGGTCATAACCTGCTTTGTACTTCATAATAAAAGAAAATGAGAGATCATGGAGTAGTAAACTCTCAGATAACCATTTTATTTTACTGTATGGATGATTTTGCAGAATTCCTTCTTTGTACAAACAGGTGATTAGCGCAGTCACATTTCACTAAGGGGCATTACCAGTTTGTAGCTCTGCCCTTCAGACTGACAACAGCCCCTTGGGTGTTCAAGCTACTGGTGCCAATGCTAGCCTTGCTGAGATATCCATTATAGGTTGTCTGGTTGATCTGCTCACTCAAGCAGACTTGTGCTCCAAATTGGAGGCTTGGCAATTGAAATGTGGACCCCATAAGAGTTCATCTAAACCTCAAGAGGTCGTTTCTAACACCATTACTTTGCTTGAAATTTCTGTGCCTGATTTTGGATACCAGTCTAGCCAGGGTATTTCTATTATTGAACCTTCTCGCAGGTGTGCATCTATTCACAAGTGCATGCAACCCCTGGGTCTTGTCACCTTGTTTTGGGCAGTCTGTTATACACAACATTACACCCAGTGTGACGTATATGCCCGGCCCGAACCCGCTGAACCTCAGACATATGGGACTATACTCAGTTCTGAACCGAGCAAGCCATCACAAGGGCATGGCGATACCACTCTCAGCCTCAACCTGCACAGTTTTTTCCCAGCTTGCAGGGCAACATCTCCAGCCAGCAGGCTGAGAGCGATCCTCACTAGGGTTGGTTAACTCCACATTTAACCCTTTACACACCACTTTCGCTGCCACCATGTGTTTTTAAAGAAAAACATGGACCTTTCCTAGCAAGTGCTGTGACAATTCAAAACACTTAAAGCCTATGATACCACTGTCCTCTCAAATCGGAATATAACCGGTCTCACTATACAGTAGCGCTCTTCACAGAGGCAAGGATACTTAAAGTTCTTATTTAGAGCGTAGAGATAAGCTTAACGATTTTTAAGATCGTCCTTTAATAAAAGAAACTGCAGAAAATATACAGAAAATGTTTTCTTTGGAAAGAGAGACAAACTACATATAGTAACCAGCTGTGCCCAAAAATGCCATAACTTGTTTCTTTGTGGGGTAGGCCAGGCCTTGATGACATCCACCTTCCCAGTCTCGGGCTTCAGAATTCCTCCTCCTACCCGGTGTCCCAAGTACTGGGCATGGGTCATGCCTATCTGACTTTTACTGAGTTTGTCAGATTGGCCAACTTCAATTTGTCCAGGACATGTGACAGGTGCACCAGTTGTTCTTCCCATGTGGGACTGAACACCGCAATGTCATCCAGGTAGGTTACTGCAAAGGCCTCCAGCCCTTTCAGTAGGTCATTCATAACCCTCTGGAATGTGGCTGGGGCATCTTTCATCCCAAACGGCATTACTGTAAACTCAAATAATCCGAATGGGATGATGAAAGATCATTTTTCCCGGAGCCTCAGGTGTGTGAGGAATTTACAAATACCCCGGGCTCAGGTTCATGATTGCTAGATAGTGGCAGCTGCCAGCTTATGCAACAACTCCTCAATCCTGGGTAATGGGGTAGGCATCTGCAGTGGTGATGACATTCAGCTTTCTGTAGTCCACTCAGAGCCTGGTCCTCTGATCCTTCTTGGGCACCAGGACTACAGGCGATTCCCAGGCACTGGGACTTTTAAATGACCCTCAGCTGCAGCATTTCCTCCATTTCCTTTTTTATGTCTGCCTGCACCTCCTATTGAGACTCGATAGGCCGACTGTTGACTGGAAGATGCACCCCAGTGTCCACCTGGTGGAGAGCTAAGTGCGTCCTTCCTGGTGAACTGGTCACGGTACACTGCCAGCACTCCCCACACCTGATGTATCTGGGTAGAAGACAGGTGTGCATTGATATGTGTCTCCCTCCCTCGTGTCAGCTAATAAATCTAGCAGTGGGTCTGCCTCTTCTTGCTAAGGCACTCTCCAGCTAGAATAAGTCCCCGTTCTCTCTAAGCAAGGAAATTCAGGTAAGACACCAAGTCAAATCGTCTTGCCTGGTGGCTTTGTTTCCCAATGCTTCTCACCAATAAGCCATTTTTGTTAGTCTAAATCAAAGTTGAAGACTCTTGAGAAATTGGCTCCACCCAGGGTGAAGTCGGCAAGCTAGCTTTTTTTTTTAGCACGGTGGAATGACATGTGAGAGACTGTAGATGGAAAGGGCTCTCTGACTCATTCATTTTGATAGGAATACATTTTTACAAAAACATGAATTTATGTGCTGTCCAAACACTTCCAGAGACCATTTTTATGGTAGTCGAGAACTAAATCTAATGGTAAACTCCCCCCATGGTCTCCTCTTTATAGTATAGAAACTATGAAAAGAATGATTCTCCCATCAGTTGGCTGAAAACTCTTCCCCATAATCTAATATAGACACATGTAGATGGCTACAAAAGGCAATGCATGTACAGATTCTGATTACACAAGCTGTGCCCTTCAGAGATACAAGTTTAAGGACATAATGGAGATTACAAATTACAAGATGGTGTCTTTTGAGTTACAACCAAGCTCAGGGGAACTACAAGTGGTAATAATTACTAATAATGCCTAACCATTTGCCCCTCAATGCATATCGAAAACAACATTTCTGTAACCGCAATTTGATAACCAAATAATAGCAGTCTCTGATAAAAAATGTTGATTTTACAATAAAAACCACATACAATACTAAACAATGAGCAATAATACAAATAACTACAAAATTGTGTGTTAGACACTGTACATAAGCCCTGTTCAAGTTAAGAACCTTGACACTTTATCTCACCAAGAAACATTTTAATCCTATTTTTTTGTTTATAGTCAGGTCTCATTTTCTTACATTTTTGTAATCTCAGTGTGAGCAAGAGGTAAATTATATCTTTGATATGTCCTATGAAATTGCTGTGTGACATAAATGATCTACGGATATTTAATATCTTTCATCCCAAAATATTTCAGTAGCTGAATTAGTACAATATAAGTATTTGTACATTATCCTTGGCAAGTTTGATATGTAATCTTCAAACCCATTATTATTTACGAGTGATTTATATAGCGCCAACAGTTTGAGCAGCGCTTTATAATATAAAACATTTCTCCATTTTCTCTGTGGACGTGTTCTCCACTTACAGCAATCTAAGGAAAACTTCCCCTGCAAAGTGCAAATATCCTTGCAAATCGAACAACCTATTTGCTTTAAGTAAATCAACCCTAAATTCTGTATGTCAATCATATTAAAAATTCCAACAGTTGTCCCAACCCTACCTAACAAAGTGTGATACCAGGCTATCCTTACTCTACATTTCCTATTCACAGAATTTGAGGTAAAGTTAATCCAAAGTAAGTTAGCAAATGGTCTACTTTGTGAGAACTATTACATTATATGCTACAATTACATATTTAAATACCACATAAATAACTCGTACTAAACTAAAAGTTGGGTAGAAGTAAATACCAGACGTCAATGCCAACATGGGGTCCGTTATATTTCCCACTACCTGTAAGATCAATACAAGTCTTTTTTACACATACTGTATAGCCCGACCTGTGTAAGAAGGAATCAGTTGCTGGAATTCAGAGTGTTGTAGACACAGAAATCTGGCTCCCATCTGTGCAACAAATGGCAAAACTGGCAACAGATTCCTGCAACTGTTGCAGAATTTTGACTGCAGCATCATTTACCCCACCATGGAAGAGGTCTCTTTACCGTCACTTTTCTTAGCACCAATATGGTGGTATTTCTTAATGAATTTTTTACAGCCATAGTACCAGAATGTAAAAAGTGTCTCACATTAGAACTACCTGAATTTGTCATGTTGGAAATGGCAAGAAAACTGTCCCACAGCTTTCATTTAGCAGCATATAAAGTAATTTCTCTTCAGATATACTTTCCTCCACATAGATCTATCCTAGGCTCCTCAAGGACCTGAGGCGCACTGCCTCTACTTCCCTCTCTGAGAGAGAAGATTTCTGGTGCTATCTTATACCCGTACCATTGTCCCTTACCACTACCCTCCCCATTCCCCCTTTCCCCAGGTGCCTTTAATATAAACGCAACGGATATCCATCAATGTCTTTGTCAAAAACAACTGGGGTTCTACTCTAGTTTAAATAACAAGTATGATTTCTCACACCTGAGTGAGGCGCCTGACCGCCTTCCTGTTCTATACATTGGCTGTTGGAGTGCATTCAGAGATGTCATATTATTGCTTTGGACGTGGACTAGTCAGGCTGCATTGCTACTACTCCCTGGGCCGGCGCTCTTGTCCGTGGAAGCGATGAGACATCCCCCCTGCATTAGGGGAACCGTCGCCACGTTATGTCATTACCACTTGGGACCAGGAAATGTTTGGGTCGGGTCCTGATAGAAGTGGCTACACCCCCAGGCTTCTGGGCACTGTTCTTGCACTTGGTGCTTGAGTTTTGGTTACGTTAAGGGATCCATGTTATCAGTGTTGTGTCTCTGACACTTGCAAAAATCAATAAAAATTATCTTTAAAAAAAAAGAAGAAAAAAAAAAAAACATAGCACAAGCTTCGGCGCTAGGCTTCGGGGCATTTTGACAAGTACAAGTACAGCACCTGCTTAAACTCACACAAAATCTCTGGCACATGGAGTCCTCAAAAAGTATGAGAATATCTCCAGTGAAAATCACAGCAATTAAAACCTTACAGAAGTTCTAACTCCTTCTTACTTTATATTTTGGCTGCCGTTAGTTCTAACTGCAGTACTGGTTCTAAGAAGAGGGCAAGCAGTCTGTAACAATGGCAACTTTCCTCCTTCACATACACTTGGTGCGGGAGTTTTACACGCTTAGGGAAGTCTTTCTGCACTTTGAAAGAAAGTAATCCCAAATACTGTCAGGTCAGTGTATGAAGAAACAGGTGGATTTCTATGCCACAGATATTTTTTAGCGTTGAATTGTTGTTTTGTAACCTATTTATATTATACAAATTGCATATAATGGTCACATAGGGGGTTCATGAACACAGGTTTACAATATAATACTCTGCATTCAGACAAGTAATGTCTACAGATCTGAAGGCAGCAGTGCAGTATTCTTTGGGGCCATGCACACAGCTGTGCAAAGTTCCATAATCTGTAACTGCGTTCAGCTGCGTAAAAGCAAAATAGAAAAATGTGCATCCATGATCCTATGTATGAACTGTATTTTACGTGCAAATCTACTCGTTTGGAGCTGTCTGCTTCCTAGCAACCTGCCACTATGCATCCTTCATTGCTAGGACACAGGTGGCTCCGGCTGCCTAGTGTTTTTGGTTGCAGTTAGCTCCTGTCGCCTGCATCCTAGCAACCAAGGATGCCAGGGGGTTAGAGCCATCTGTGTCCTAACAACCAATAAGGCCAATAGGGTATATTTGCACTCTACACTGTAAACACATAGGCATCAGCACAAACATTACATGTGTATGATGCATGAACAAGAATGTACGCAGAATCTTGCACAAAATCATGCACCCCATGTGCATGAGGTAATAATGCCACTGAATAAGCTTTAATAACCACTGGTATACTGAATGCTCACAGATTTAATTTCCTGTTTGTGGTATTGGTTCACCGCTTTAAAGCTTACCCTAAGGTGCAAGTTGCATGAACACTTGCCGAGCATATGAACACATAGAAAATGGCATGGTTTAGCGCATAGTTAATATGTGACAAACATGCGAAACGTGGTCAGAAAACATGCAAAGCTTACAGCTGAAACTGTTGCATGAGTTTTTTTGCTGCATTTGTCACACATAAGACAGCACATTGAAATGAATGGTCTGCTTTATTCTGCCGTGCGACAACTGTGCCAAAATGTGCTGCGCATTCACATGCACGGCAATTGTGAATGGTATCAAGGTATCACTTGCAATAGGGGTTTCAGGTGCAATCTATTTCCAGAATTACCTTCTTGGAATTCGGTCCCTTTTGTGATGCTATAAGGAGTATACGGCACTGATGACTGGGGCCACCTACGAGCAAAAATGAGGAAAAATATCTCCAAAAGCAATAAAACCTGGGAACAGTTTTAACATTTCTCCCCTCTACTCTAAATTTGAAAAAAGTTTTATCTTGACTTCTAAGTTCACTCATCTCAATCAGGTCTTTTTCATAGGTCTCATTTTATTTCACTTCATACACAATGCTGAAACACACCACATAATGCATAAAAAAGAAACAAAACAACATTTTTCTACACCTGTCATAAGAATTTGGATTGTTGCTCTTTTAAATATTGGAAGAACACGGAGATGATTTTAACAACTGTAAAATATTATATGATAAGACAAAGATTTAGACTTTGCTTAGGTTATAAATCTGGGACCTGCGTGGCTGGTTGTAGATCCTTCGTACATCAGAGATGTTTTCTAGAGGAAAACAAATGCAGTTTAAATAAATGTATGACTATCCATCAATCTTAGATACAGCCTACCTTACAAAACGTACCTGATGACCTCTTATATTGGTTGAAGAAGACAAGACATAAAAGCATGCATAGAAAAAAAATCCAGCGTAGGATATTCCAAGGTTTATTATGTCTGTGACTCCTGCAAAAAAATAGATAAAGCATGCATTGCACAAATTATTAGTGAAAAATGTGAAATCTGCGCTTATGGAAGGGTTAAGTGTTAAAGCTGCTGCGCTATAGTTTTTAACGACAATGAAATAATGAGTGTGCAGCGCTGTAGGTGTTTTATGTGTTACACATCTATTAACGTGCTAAAATCCCTACAATGGGTAAAGTGTAATCCCTTTTTCAGGGATATATAAATATGAAAACATTGTGTTTAAACAAATACAAACAATATTGGGTGATCCTAGTGTCTTCACATAGCAATATCCTTAATTATTAAAAAGAAACAAGTGCCTCATAAAATCCGCTGTGTAGCTATATAACAGCCAACTTTATCAAATCCTATACAATAGTCAGTGATAATTCATCAAAATTAAGCAAGCATGTACTTCCTGGTCGTGGTATCACATGGAATAGGCCCGCCCCGACGCGTTTCGTCACAGTCGACGTCCTCAGGGGGTTGCAGGTCTGAGGGCGGGCCTATTCCATGTGATACCACGATCAGGAAGTACATGCTTGGCGGACGCTGGATTTGGTGCTGTGTTTGACCGGCCGGTTTTTGCTGTTTTAAACTGTGAGTTTTCTATGTTTTTTTAAATAAACGTGTATACTTGCCACACCATGAGGAGTTTTTCTTTTATGATCCCACAAATGCTCGAGTGACGGGATACTGCCGGATAGAATACCTTGAATGTGGACGCATAGAATCATCTACACTGTCTATTTTCCACAAACAGTGGGGTGAGTGCGCACCCCAGAGGGGGATTCGTGGACACTTGCACAGCGGTGTTGAAATATTTCTGTCTGGGCTTCATTTTTTTCTACTTTGGATTTTCCACATTATCATCACAATTGAACTTTATTTTGATGAACTTTATTTTTGATGAATTTTATTTTGATGAATTATCACTGATGATTGTATAGGATTTGATTAAGTTGGCTGTTATATAGCTACACAGCGGATTTTATGAGGCACTTGTTTCTTTTTAATAATTAAGGATATTGCTAAGTGAAGACACTAGAATCACCCAATATTGTTTGTATTTGTTTAAACACAATTTTTTCATATTTATATATCCCTGAGAAAGGGATTACACTTTACCCATTGTAGGGATTTTAGCACGTTAATAGATGTGTAACACATAAAACACCTACAGCGCTGCACACTCATTATCACAAATTATTAGTGACTGAAACTTCCAATGAGAAATGAAAAGTTGCAGTTAAAGTAGTATTCCAAAACTTTATTTTATTTAAAACTCAAACTATTGGGTGCTATAAGAAAAAAAGTTAAAGACTTTGATTGTTTTACCTTCCCTTAAGCAGACCGGAAGGAATGTGAGTTATCAGCCCTGAGTTCTGGCCAGACACAGATTACTTTCAATAGAAACTTACTGCCTGACAATAAGCTAGAGATGTGCATTCGGACAAACTTGCTGAATCACGAAATTCCGTTGATTTAGTGGTTCGTCCGAAACTGAAATAATTAATTATTATATGCCCAAATATACGTAAAATAAATTCGGGCATATAGTAATTTGTTTCCTATGGGCACTGCCATCTTGCTGCATCCAAGATGGCATTGCCCACACATGCGTATGACATCGCCGAATGCCATCGTTATGTGACGTCATGCTCCCCATCTCCCCACCTGTTTTTTAGGCTAGGTTCAGACCTCAGCGACACCCGGGACGCGCGTCCCTGGCCCGAGCGATTGTGTGCTAGTGCATACAGTAGTTGCCGTGCGGCCCCATTTATTTCAAAGGGGTTACATCCATGCGCCAATCACTAAAAAAAAGGTACAAGAACCATTTTTGTGAAACGCGACGCGCGGCTATTTAAGCCACAATTGTGTTCAATTGCACACGCGGAATCGCAATGGGAAACCGCGTGATCCGCCCGGCGCGAATGGGTTGCCATTAGAAAATAATGGCACTTCCAGTGCTATCAGCAGTGGTCGGGGACTCCGTGACCGCCCTGCAATCCGCGCTGTTTTGTGCACAATTGCTGCGCGGTCAGGAGTCACCTAAGTGTGAACCTAGCCTAAATGTGCGCTTTCGGATTCGGAGGTTCGTTGTCTCCAGATCTGAAACACCATAATTATTAGTTTCATCAAATGAGACAAATGAATAGGTTTTTCCCTTTTCATTTGTTTCCTTCTAAGCTAATTGTATGCTGTGCACATGTCGACATTTTTTTTCTATTTCTATTTAGTTCTTTCTTGAGGCTGCTGTGAGATGTATATGGCTTACACTTACGATCAGAAAAGAGGTAAATGTGAAAAAGTGGCAAGAAAGAAACAGTAAAGGGAAGACAAGAAAGAGGCAGATGAGGGTAATTAAATATAATTGAGGGACCGAGAAATGCACAGCAAGAATAAAACGTGTGATTAAAATGGTTATTGTCACGTACCGAGGCTGCAGTGTAGCGTAGCTGCTATTCAAGGTACTGGATTGGGGGAAAATCGTAGAATGATAGGTGTTTGGGTCACTGGACTGGTTGGTCCCATCAGTTGAACTGGGAGATTTCCTTTCTATTAGAATAGACCAACATTTTAAATGTTTAACGTTTTCTGTCTATAATCAGTATACAGTATATTTGTGGTATACTTGGATTAACTGGTAACAAGTAAGACGATGTCTTTATATTTTTTGGGTAAGATGATGACATAGGAGGCGTCAGTGTCCTAGCAAATGTATCTTCAGGAAGATAAAAAAAAATGCATATTAATTATAAAAATAATGAAACAAAAAATGCATATTAATTAAATGCAGGCATAGATCCATTTGAACATACCAGCATGCTGTTGAACTTACCTTCATCCACGGTCACTATGAGCAAGATTTCTGTCAGTACGGTCTTAGATCCTGATTCTTTGCACTGGTAGATACCATTATCCCAGAATTCCAGTTGTTGGAATATAACGGTCAGTCTTTTCTTCTTTTCATCATGGTCTACTGTAATTCTTGATTTATAATCTGTGCCTTTGTTTCCATCTGAATGGGCCACCCACGTAGATTTATTTTCATGTATCTTCTTAAACCAGATTTTGGACCGTTTGATGTTCAAACCATAATCACAATGTAATTCTGCCATTTCATGAAGTTTAAACCTTGCAACCCTTATATTGGAGGGCAACCCTGTAGACACAAATGGTCATATAAAATGTAACTATTAATGCACATATTAGACAAATACATCAATATACCAATTTCATGCTTAACTTTGAATGGTAAAATAATATAGCGTCCACCCCACATATTTTCACTGACAATAGTTGGTCACAATAATTTTGTTACTCTGTCTATCTTGAGTCTGTAACCATTCCAACTCATCACTAATTCCAGGAATTTAAGAATGTGGTTTTAAAGCATGGATTTCCCTTAGCAGAGTACTATCAGGGTTGCACCTATTCCTATTCAATACTGACATGCAGGGACACTAGAATTGTTTGCTATATATGATAGGGCTGTTAAATTTCTGTCAGGTTTTGAAATTAGCATACTCCATTTGTGTCACTGGGACAGAAAGTGGTTGCAGATGTCCCCAATAGTGACACAGACTGCAGTAAATACTTGCTATTAGATGTGCACTGAAATGTAATTTTCAGACCGAAACCGAAAATAAAAAAAATTGTCAGGCCGAAACCAATTTTTTTTTAACCTTTTTAAAATTATTATTTTACTATTTCATTTTTATTTATTTTTATTTACTGTTTAGGGTTTTGGGGAAATGAATGAACAGGAAGCCTTTTAAACTGAGTGCTCCTGTCCATTCATAAACTGTGGAGATAGTATCAGTTACTATGTCTACAATCATGAATGAACAGGAAGTGATGTAGAGCACTTAATATTCATTCATAATTTGGGACACAGTAAGCATATTTACAAACACTCAGCGGTCTGTATACCGCTCTCCATCCTGAAACGCAACAGACTGAGAGGGCGGTACGGGGAGGAGAGCTCAGCCTCCTGCCACACTGCTGAAAGCTCACTCCTCCCTACACCCCCAGCTTGGCCTCCTTTGACAACTGACAACTGCTCTCTATCCTGCTTTGCTTGTCACAGGAGGTTAGGCGGGGCGATGCGGGAGGAGAGCTTGGCCTCCTGTCGAAACTGCTGACAGTGGTCTCCTCCCCCCCTGCTTGGCCTCCTTGAAGTTTCTCTCCTCCCCACTGGGCCAGAGGGGACACAGAGCAGTGCCCAGTGGGGAGGAGAGAAACTAGAGATGCACCGCATATTCTGCCAAAATGTTTTGGCGGCCAAAATTTTGGTGCAACCCTACTGTAGGTTTTACTCCATCCCCATAGCCTTTGTATCCAAATAAACATAAATGGCTACAGTGCCACTGTATGTGTTCAGTGACAGATACAGCACTTACACAATATAATTTTTTAAAGAAAAGGTTTTTTAATTAAAACCTAGTCGCAGCCAAAAAAGTTTATTTTGATTTTGACAAAACATTGTTGTGTCTATTGTGAAGATTTCCCCTTGGGTCCTGTCCGGACAGGAAGTGATGGGGAATCTCTACAACAAGGAGAAAACTAAATATGCATAGTTTTAGTTGATTTGGAATGGGTCAGAACTTTTTTCTAGCTATTTGTGCTTTTCTGTCTTGCTAATCACACCCTCCACAAAAAAAAAAAAATCTCTAGTTGGGCTTTAAACATCAAAGATAACAGCTATCTGCCTCTGGCTGCAAATATTTATTGCAGTGAAAGAAGCCTTTACTAACCAAGGTTAATATGAGATGCAAGTTTTTAAAAAGTAAAACGTTTTTTATGGGACTTTAAAAGTGTCACAACCACATTCTGATAAAATACAATTTTGTCATTTTATTTAGATTATATAAATATTGTAAATAAAAGTGACAGAACTATGTGTTATCAGAATGTTGTAGTGACACCATTAAAGTCTAATAAAGTTTCCTTTTTGTAAACTTGCATCTTATATTGTTTGAGGGATGTGGTGTCAGCGATAGCACTTATCTTGTTTGTACACAAGGGTAATGTTATTGCTTCTCAACTTTAGCACACAAGACAGCATTAAATAATATCCCTTTACTTTAGACCGGTCTAATATAGTCAACATATTGTTGTATAGACTAGATCAGGGCTCAAAATTTCAAGTTCTAAGTTACTAGCCAGGCCTTAATAGTTACTCGCCACAAGTTGTCCCACTAACACCTGCCCCGACCTTAACTCCGTCAGGTCAGTGGTGTGAGGCAGAGTACAGAGATCAGTAACAACGCCCAGTACAGAGACCTGCGGTGTGATTCACAGTACAGAGGTCTGCGGTGTGATTCACAGTACAGAGGCCTGCGGTGTGATGCACAGTACAGAGGCCTGCGGTGTGATGCACAGTACAGAGACCTGCGGTGTGATGCACAGTACAGAGACCCAGTGGCGTAACCAGAGTAACCAGCGCCCGGGGCAGGACAAACTTTTGCCCCCCCGTGATATGTGGGGGTGTACAGGTACAATGAGAGCATGCTGGGACATGTCGTAATTGAACTACAAGTTCTAGCATGCCCTCATTGTCCCTGTACGCCCGCCAAATATGACCCCAGGAATAGTAACGAGCTAATTGGCAGGCTCCTGTCCGCCTTCTATGCAGTGGAGCCTGGGTCCCTGTAGGGAAGGAGCCTGCCAATCAACTGGTTATCATGACAAGTGGACCGTTAATTTTTTTTACTTTTTAATCAACTTTTTATTTAAATTTAATAATTTAAAAAAAATAAAAAAAATTCCACTTAACTCTATCGCTATCACACAGGAGCTAACAATCCCCTGTGTGATAGCATTTGGAGGTGACAGGTTCTCTTTATTGACCCTGTCACCTCCAATACAGGAGTTCTAGCACAGCACTGTGCTAGAACTTCTGTGACAGGTGAGGGGGGAAGATGGCTCTCCCCTCTCACTGGTTATCACAGTCACTGTAGCGGCAGTGACCGAGGAGGAGAGAGAACTGACGCTGTAGAAGCAGCAGTACCCCCCCTGAATTTCCACTCGCCCCACGCAATTTTCACTCGCCAATTGCGAGGGGGTAAGTGGAAATTTTGAGCCCTGGAGTAGATGGTATACCTAAAGTAAAATAAAGTTTCTAGCAGGCATAAAGTGTACCTTGGAGGTGCCTGCACATACCCGAAATAGCTTTAATTGCTCGCCATATGTCCAAATACTGGGCCATTCATTGGACAGAGTAATTCCCTTCCCGACACTGACAGCATAATTCTGGTCCAACTTCAGCTTGAGAAATGCACATCAATAGTACAGGAGTTGAGCACGCAATCAGGCAAATAACCACTGATCACCAGTGCAAAGATATACAGAGATATTCACAAAAGGGTGAAGAGTTTAGAGAAGACAGAAGTGTACACTCTAGGACAACATAGCTGACTTGGAAACTGGCGATCTACAAGTGATCGCTACGCGATCGACTGGTAGATCGCGATCGACCTTGTGGGCACCCCTGTCCTAGATTGTTCACTTCTCCTGCCTTCTCCAAACTCTTCACCCTTTAGTGAATAACCATGATAATGTACTTTTGTTCTCACCAACACCAATATTGGGGTTTATTCTTGCCCCCTCTGATACCAACCATGGAGCTTATTTGTGCACTCGCAGATGTAGGAGCACTATGTTACTTAAAGTATATTTCCAGTTTTGCAGCCAAATTGGGATAACACCTATTGTATATTTGTTACGTTTCTCATTCACATCACAAAAAAAATTGCTGCTTGCTCAATTGCTTGTTCAATTCTGAAAGAAAAGTTGTTCTCTGTACTGAATCTTCTTCTGGAATGCATGAGGGGTGGGAAGATTAATGTTAACATAATTAACCCTGCCTGCACTGTGCTGGCAGATCTCATTATTAGTGGTAAAATAGATTTAAACCCTGTCTGTCCTAACAAAGGGTTAAAGATCTAGAAGTATTGTATTTTAATGTAGTGGCGTAGTGGTTAGCGCTTCTGACTGGGGGTCCCTGGTTTGAATCCTGGTCAGGTCACATCTGCAAAGGAGTTTGCATGTTCTCCCTGTGCTTGTGCTGACATGTTGGTAGGGTAATTGGCTCTTGTCTAAATTGGTCCTGTATGTGAGATAGGGACCTTAGATTGTAAGCTCCTTGAGGGTATGGACTGATGTGAATGTGCAATTATGTAAAGCGCTTTGTAAATTGTCGGCGCTATATAAATACCTGTGATAAATAAATAATAAATAATGTGGCGAGGCTCAGTCTGTCCTTAGTCTTTCTATGGGGGCAGTCAGAGTTTGTTATTACTAAAAATGAGAGAGAAGCTTGCAAATGCCTACTACACAGAGACCTCTAAAAGGAAAGAAATATGTTTTTAAATTCTTGGTATGCTGTGCGAATAAGAATATATAACAAACTTGCAGTGGATGTTTTCTCAACTTTGATGGCAAAAGTGGAAATGCACTTCAAACCTGAACCCTAGACTGAAGCTCAATGTATATTACATATTCCTGACTGCTGCATTCCGTATGTTACATAATCCTAAACAAAGTATTTATTGTCTTTACAGTTGCTAAGCAGGTCACTCCTATTTTACTTAAGTTCTTATTTAAGGTAGACACAGACAAAGGTGCCAAGAAGAGCATCTGGAATAGAAGCGTTAGTGGCACAGTAATTAAGGTGTATTTTCTGGGTATTAGGACTGTGGCATATGTGTGGAGTGTGTATACAGGCTTCTATTTATATGGCAAATATTCAGTGCAATACCTATCTCTCTTTGGGGTATCTCAAGCCCTATTGTGTCTCAAACATAGCAAAGCGCAGGGGAAAAGGTGTGATACTACAAGCCATAAACCGTGAAGTGATGTTGACTTTATTGTCCATACCCTCTTCATTGGCTATGCCCCCAATAAGTTTTCCTCTAAAACCATTGATGGCATCCTTTTATTTTAATAAAAGATCTATCAAGCAATGAAGTCAAACTTAAAGTGTATTTCCAGTTTTGCAGTCAAAATTGAGAAAACCCCCCACTATATGTGTGTTCCTATTCACAAAGCATATCTAAAAAAAAATCTATTACTTACAGTTTAGATGTCTCTAAGTAGAAGGCCTATACAGTACAGTAACATGAAACTGACTGTACCACTAAGGACAAACTGTGACTCCCCTCATTAACATACAATGCCTCTAGATCTTTAACCTTTTGTTAGGACAGACAGGGTTCAAATCTAGTTTACAACTAATAATGAGATCTGCCAGCACAGTACAGACAGAGTTAACCACTTGCTGTCCGTAGCAATTTCTTACATTTGCTCACACATGATAACATTTTAATTTGAGGGTCCAAAAAAACAGCTTCGGACCCTCAAACAATTATATATGTTCTGAAAGCAGAGGCCCTGTAGAATAATATGGAGACATCAGAGGTCTTTCAGATCCCTAATGTCACCTAGGGGCCCCAAAGAAGCTGATGAAGCAGATCTCTGCTTCACCAGCTTCTTCTTCTGGCTTTAGGAGCCAGAGAATGAGCACAGTGACACAGGAAGTGATGTAATGCACATCGCTTCCGGGTCCAGTGGTCGTGGGAGAGATCAGCTGCTGGAAGCCACTAATCTCTTCTGTGATCCATCAGGGGAGACCCACCCCGCTGGTCCCCGGCTCGCACGGGGGGCAGTGGAGCCCGGGAAGCCGGCGGCGGCGGTTGGGGGACAGACACACGGCGCCGCACCATACAAACGAACCGGCGCCTGTACAGACGCTGGATCAATTGTATTTAAACAGCAATCGTCTGCCGTTTAAAATGGTACAAGTAGCCGCCGTGTTCTTAGTATAACCACTTCCAGCAGATGACGTGTTTTTACGTGAACCCACTGGAAGTGGTTAATTATCATAAGCATTACCCACCCCACCCCCTTGCACTCCAGACAAGAATTCAGTACACAGAATAACTTTTCTTTCAGAATAAATCATGTTTTGTGCAAGCAGCAGTTTCATTTTTTTTTTATTTTGCTATGTGAATCAGGAACATGTAACACATATAAAGTCTGTGTTATCCCAATTTGTGTTATGCCAAAGTGGAAAAACACTTTAAAGTGTACTTCCACTTTTGAAGTCACATTTGAGAGCACCCCCCCTGTATGTTTGTTAAGTGTTCCCATTCACACAGCATACCTAAAAATAATTGTTAAAAATATAGTTGTTACCTTTTTGTTGTTTCTTTGATGAAGGCTTTTGTGCAGATTGCAGGCTACTCTGATCAGTTTAAAAGTGAAAGTTGAGGGTCAAACTGAGAGACAGACTGAGCTTGTTCTCATCAGTGGTGTCACAAGGGGGGTGCGGCCCGCACCTGGGTGCCACCATTGGAGGGGTGACACCAAAATGACTGACAGTTATTTTGGTGTCACCCCCTATGAAAAGTCGGGCACTCGGTCACGGACTGAGAGCCCGACAGTGTCAAGAGAGAAGAGGGGACCCGGCGGCATACCTCATCCCTCCGGGTGAACGTCCCCTCCTCTCTCTGCCAGCGTCCATCACCAAGACGACCCGTGGCTCCGGGTGTCACCCAGCCACGGGACGCCCCTGGTTCTCATTAACATACAATGCTTCTCTTTTAATTTCAGTAACAGGAAACTCTGACTATCCTATTTAGGACAGACTGGGCTCCCCCACATTAACACACAATGCTTCTATTTACCCGACGTGACCCCGACTCTTATATTTTAGCAAAAATATGGGTGATAAATGGGTGTGGTTACTGGGGGTGTGGCCGCTATCACCAGTAGCAACTGAATGCAGAGGCAACTATTTATGATAATAAAGAGTAGATGCATAGTCCTATACAACCGGCCCTTTGAGGGTAACCATACTGCTGATGCGGCCCCCGATGAATTTGAGTTTGCCACCCCTGTTCTAGATCTTTAACCCTTGTTTGGACAGATAGTGTTCAAATCTAGTTTATAACTAATAATGAAATCTGCCATCACAGTACAGACAGGGTTAATTAGAGTAAACCTAACTTCAGACAACTTCCTCCAGCCCCCTCCTTAATATTTAATGCTAGGTAGGATTTTTAAGCAAGTATAAGCACTAACAAATAGAAGAAGCAATTTTTAAATATTTTTCAGTTATGCAATGTGAATGAGAACATTTAACAAATATAAAAGGTATGTGTTTTCCTAATTAGCATGTAAAAGTGGAAGTATACTCTAAATGTACACTAATTCCATTTCTACCAGTGACAATATAACAGGTTTTCTAAAAGTCGGTTTAGGAGCTGAATAGCATAGGATATATTTATCTGGTTGCAGAGCTAGAATAAAGCCACCTGGCCTTTTTCTGAGCCCATTTTCACTTACCATTAATCACTTGGAGCAGATAAGTCTGTAGAACCTCATATTCTTTTCCATTCCATACTCTCCAGGTATATAAACCCGTGTCCCATGGTTGTAGATTAACTATTGTTACATTAACAGGTCCAAACTGATCCGTCGTTTGTGAGACATAGACTCGTTCGTAATGGCTCAGATTGGTCCCTGTTTTAATAGTCTCACATTCTATTGCTGATATCTGCCGACACCAGCTTCTTTTCAGGTTCTTGTATCGATACGTGTCATAGTTGCAGGTAATGGTTGTATTGTCCTGAACTGTGGCCTGAACCTCACGCACATGTGATTTGGAGGAACCTAGAGACAAAAATCAACTCCGTATGTATTACACATTCAAAGCATATGTAAATAACGTTTTCATGATCAGCACATGTATTATACAGACATACTGACCATAATTTACTAAAATAGTTGAACATGTTCATTTTCAAAGTTAATTTTCAATTATCCTAGTGAATTAGATGGAACAAAATTAGCACAACTTCATCTCATTCACTTTGCAATATGAAAAACTATTTGCAAAAGCAGGATCAAGCAAGAAATATCTTAAGATCCATAAGACTAAAATCATTAAAACAAGCAGGATGGGCTGTGTCAATATAAGTAGTACCAGAAAGTCTCTCTATAAAAAAATAGCACTTAAAAGTTTAATTATTTATTTGTTCACACTTTTTTTAGCCAGTAGCCAATACTGATATCTATGTGCAATAGAAGACTACTGGATATGTGATAAACAACATTTAGTTAATAAACCTGTAAAACTCACATTGTGTCCAGGTGCTGAATATGAGAAGAGCCACAGGACCCCAAACCATTTTATACAGGATTGTTCTTAGCACGATAATTTTTTTAGCTGCTGTCCTCTAGATTTTCCAGAGAAGAATGTGTTCTCTTTGAGATGCCCTTGTCTATTTTTGTGAACATTGTATCTTGATCATTCTTCCCTACTCATCAAAATAGGAAGTTTTGGAAGTAGCTGATAACCACAGCAAGGAAATATTTTGTAATGACAGCCACAATGCAGACTATATAGACTCAGCTATGCAGTCATTTAATAAAATAGCAATTTTAATATCGCCAGCAGGTAAACTACCACCACCCGAGAACCTCTCAGACAAACAGGACTATAGTAAATATGATTTTATTGAAATCTTTGGCTACCAATTAAAACATAGCACACTATGAATATTTATATTGTTGCAAAATATATTTTTTAGATTTAGAACAAGAAAAACAAAGAACAAACGTGCAAAGACTGTAGACGTCACTATACATCGGTTTTCAGAAGAATTCGCAATTTGGATTTGTTATATAGCATTATATTTAAAAATGAAAATGACGCTAAACTCAGGAGTTAAATCTTAAAAATACATTCAATTACCTTAACTATTAACAAAAAAGTAGCTTATTTGTTCATCAGCTGTAGATCCTCAAATCATCTCTGAATTCATGCTGACACTGTCTTTCCTTTTGGAGGGTGGCTGCTTTTGTTCCCCTTGGTCCCTGTGTGTATGTAGTAAATTAACCAACGCTCCAAGAAAAAAACGATGGCACAATTGAACTGTTGTCGGGAGCCAAAATATCCTTTAGCAGAATCTACCCCTTACTACCTAAACCTTACTACCTACTTAAACTTTACACCAATACTTAGACGAAAACCTGGAAAAGGGGTTTATTCGGCCTCACCCGCTGGAGCAGGAATATTCATTGTCAAAAAGAAGGATCACACACTCTTGCCTTGCTTAGACTATCAGGAATTAAAAAAAATTACAGTCAAGAATCGGTATCCCTTGCCCTTAGTACCTGAACCTTTCCAACGTTTTAGGTCCACAAACGTTTTCACCAAACAATACCTCCATGGGGCCTATAACCTAGTACAAATACGTGAAGGAGATGAGTGGAAAACAGCCTTCCGCATGTGCTTTGGACACTTTGAATATCTAATAATGCCATTCGGGTTATGCATTTATTCGAGAATAAAGTGCTAAAATAAGTTTGGGGGAGTGGGGATTGTTGGTACAGACATGTTCAAAGAATGTGAGTGTAGTCAAGGAAGCACATCCCATGAATAAAAATGATATCCTATGTAGGGATTGAGCACTACCGAGGACCTGCAGCCAGGAGAGGACCCTCCTTCCAGACTACAACCTCCCATGACGCCCCGCTCCGGCCTGTCCGTAGACTGGCTCGGAACTCCCTGCGCACGGCCTGTCAGGATTGATGGTCAGTCTAGCTCTGCATTCCTTACCACTGAGCTCTGCGCTATTTGCTACTGAGCTCTGCGTTATTTACTACTGAGCTCTGCGTTATTTACTACTGAGTGCTGTGTTATTTACTACTCAGCTCTGTGTTATTTACTACTAAGCTCTGTGTTATTTACTACTCAGCGCTGTTTTATTTACTACTGAGCTCTGCATTTTTTTTTACTACTGAGCTTTGCATTCTTTACTACTGAGCACTGCATTAATTACTACTGAGCCTGCAATATTTACTACTGAGCTCTGCGTTATTTACTACTGAGCTCTGCATTATTTACTACTGAGCTATGCTTTTCTTACTACTAACCTTAGTACTGCTGTGCATTGGTTCTGGTCTTCAGTCTGCCATGCATTGGTTCTGGTCTGAGGCCTAGATTATTCAGTACCCCTGTCAATTCTCCTACTAATCCTCTGGCAATTCACCCAGGATAATTGGCAGAGTTGAATAATTTAGGTAAAAATAGCCAAACCAGAACTATTCTGCCATTTAGCTTACTTTCCAAGTCGCCAATATTGGTCTAGATTTTGAAATTCTCCTACCAATTGCACTGCAATTCACCTTTAATGAATATACCTGTTATTTTGAAAATAGTGTGGAGAAATAATTTCTGTACCACAAGAATGTATCTGCAGGCTGGACTTGTGGGTGGGTGGGGCTGGTATATGGGTGGAGCAAAAGGGGGCCCTATAATCTCATATTGCCCAGGGGCCCCATGTGTTGTCAGTCTGCCCCTACACCTATGGAGGATCTGGATGTACTATATCTAGAAAATTCTCTAGGGGGAGGTTGAGATTTAGAGGTGATAGCGTTCCAGGAAATTGCTATGGAGCCACAAAGAAAGTCAAATGTCTTTACATATCTATGGGCAGGTCACTAGGCATAGGCATTGTGATGTTATAGAGCTGGGGGGGGAACATGGAGTTGCCTGTGTGGTTAGTAAGTTACCTTGGCTAAGGGGTTATCATATAAAGGGGCTACCCACGGCTGAAAATCAGAGTCAAACTGCCATCTTGCAAGAACAATTTGGAGGTACTCCCATCAAACAGTGTCAAAAACACTTTGTGGATGCCTATAGAAAGTTGGAAACCCAGCGGGGATTGTTGCATGTGCTTACATTTCTTGTAATAAAGGTTAGAAAACCCATCAGGGCCTGGGGATTGAGGGATGAAATAGCCTAAATAAATTCCTGTTCGGTGATGTCAGAGTCTAGTTTATCTAGTTTTATGGAAGGATTCCAGTACAGCAGGGAAGTAGAGCTCCCCAAAAAGTGCATCTGCGAAGGAAGAATTAATAGTGGTGGACTTAACATAGATAGACCAAAGGTGGCCCAAAACAAGTCAACCATTTTAGAGAGATTGGCAGCAACGCTGCTAGTAGGAGAGCAAAATTTTATTATATTCTTGTGTGAGGGCAGCTATGCTGGTATTAGCTTCCAGGCACTCTTCAGGTTGGAAAGCTTCCACATGAGTGTGGATATTTTGCCATCCCTAGATTTCTTGAGAGATGCTTTTAGGTGTATTATTTTGCCTCTGAAGGTGATCTTATGGGCTTCCCAAAGATAAATTGGTGATGAAACAGAATCTGTATTAGAATGACAATAGCTTTGCTGAGCTGTTTGTATTCTAAGGTATGAGGTAAGGAAAGATTTGTTAATCTGTCAATGCCAGAGTGGTCTGGGAAGAGCAGCGCACTCGACCAGGGAAAGGGAATGATCTGACTAAGGGGTGGAGAGTATTATAACTTTCACTAATGCCCAGGGATAACAAAAAAACAATTCTACTGAACATGATATGAGTAGTAGGTGTAAACCTTAGTAATAGGATTCAATTCCCTCCAAAGAACTATAAGTTTATGAGTTTCAAATTTAGTAGGCATCTTGTTCCAGTACAAGGATAGCTGATGTAGTGCGGGATAAGGATCCGTAGCAGGTTCTGGGGTAGGTGAAGACAACAGGTTGAGGACTTGTTGGGCCTCATCTGGCTGGGACTTGTTGGGCCTCATCGGGGAGGACATGCTATGTCTTTTTCCACCATATTGGAACACAAGCTTGAAGGGATAGGCTCACATGTACTTTAGCTGGTGAGATTTTAGGGAGACCAAATACATTCTGAGAGATGTGTGATTCTCTATGGTGATAGGGCTGAGTTCTGCATAGATTAATGTTGGCAGCCTTAAAGATAGCTTCTTTGGTTTTGAAGTAGGTGAATTCCATCTATAGGGTGTTTCAGACCCAGAGCCCTGTGGGTTCTATCAAATTCTAGCCGGTCAATTAGAATGGCGCATTGAAGTTCCTGAAATAGAGCTGTGATAGTATATTGAATGTCTTCAACAGATTCAGAGATTTCCCTTATATTAAGATTGCCCGTATGGGCCCGATTTGTGAAATCGTTAACCTTTAGCATGGCTTCTGCTAGGTCCGATTGCATGGATTGCATATATCATCAGCTTTTTGTTTCTGAAAGTCTGTATGATTACCCAGGTCCCTGATCTCCCTTGCTGTAGTTATAAAATAAATGTATGAATATATAAATATGGATATGAATATATTTATGTGATATGTTGAAGCTTGCAATCTTCAGGAAATATCTAGGCAACCTCGGTTCTTTTCCAAAGTGTGTAGCGTTTATTGGATCCCAGAAACAGATGAACAGTCCATCAGAGTATATACCAAATAATAATAACAATAAATCAAAGCCCTGAGAGTCCCTTTCTATGTATTGTATATATAGACTTCTATCTTCCTGATGTTGGTAATGAGAATTATGACAATGACCTTTTTTGCCAAGTTCAGTCTCTCCTTGATATACTCATTTCCCCTCATTCACTAAGATGTGGAAGAAGTTGATTGGTTGACCAGATAAACAATTTTGATCTTATTATTAACAAACAGTAGTCCTTTGAAATGCTTCCAGCTCTTATTTGCCATAGTGTTTAATGCTAATTGTGTTGTTTACCATCATTATCTCTTCCCATACCATTTAAGGACGAATTGTGATCTTTACATGTCTGGCACCAAACTGCAGTTTGTAATACAGCAAATAATTGACAATTACCTATTTGGTATGCATTGCTAACACAACAGCCTATCCTAGGTATGCCCTACATCCTATCAGTCCTATTAACATATGGTTACAGTTCCATTTCCCTTTTGAATATGGTTAACAGAGGAAGAGTTTTTTATTTATTGTTACATTTTTCTTTTGAATAGAAGTAGCTAAACAGCTGATACAGTTACATTGTCCCAATAAATTTCCTTTAATGTGCAAAAGCAGGTCACATTTGAGTTTGTTCATACATGTACATTTCCCTCCCTCCAGGGCTGCCATCACAAACTTTGGGGCCCCTTACACAGATTTAAGCCCGGGCCCCCTGCCCTCTCCACAACCAACACACCATAGGCCTGTCCACTGGTTGTTCCACTGAGTCCACCCACTGACCCTCCCACCATGTCTGTCCACTGGCTGTCCCACCGGATCCTTCAGTGCACCCACTTCTATTTTAACACTCTTACAACCTAATATACAATATTGAAAAGTGTATTCCAAGTCATCAGTACATTCAATATTAAGAGTAAGGAAATATATTTTGGACCAAAAATATGTTGAGCAGGACCCTACACTAACCGCACTCCCTTTTCACTAACACTAACCACACTTCCTTTTCACTAACACTAACTGCCCTTCATCTATCCACTAGCACATCTAAGCCTATACAAACTCCCAGCTGAAGCTGTGCAGGTTCTCAGGTAGGCTGCGGGCACTGTACGGGCTCTATGGTGGGCTGCGGGCACTGCGCAGGCTCTCAGGTGGGCTGCAGGCTCTTTGCTCTCAGGTGAACTGCAGGCTCTGTGTGGGCTGTGTGTGGGCTTCTAGGTGGACAGCAGGCTATGTGCTGGATGTGTGTGGGCTCTCAGGTGGACTGCAGGCTCTGTGCGGGCTGAGTGCAGGCTCTTAGGTGGACTGCAGGCTCTGTGCAGGGGCTCGCAGGTGGACTGCGTGCTCTGTGCGGGCTGTGTGTTGGCTCTCAGGTGGACTGTGGGCTCTGCGTGTGGGCTGTCAGGTGGACTGTGGGCCCTGTGTAGGCTGTGTGCGGGCTCTCAGGTGGATTGTGGGCTCGGTGTGTGGGCTCTCAGGTGGACTGCGGGCTCTGTGCGGGCACTGTACGGGCTCTCAGGTGGACTGCGGGCTCTTTGTGTTGGCTCTCAGGTGGACTGCAGGCTCTGTGCAGGCACTGTGTGTGGGCTCTCAGGTGGACTGCGGTCTCTGTGCAGGTACTGTGTGTGGGCTCTCAGGTGGACTGCGGGCTCTGTGCTGGCACTGTGTGTATGGGCTCTCCCTCCCCACACCTATCGTCGGGCTGCTAAAACACTTACCTTACCACTCAAGCAACTCTGCTCCACTCCCTGATCGCTCTTTGGTAAAGCCTGCTACTGACCAAGCTCTACCTCCTGAAAAATCCCCCTTCCTGCATGTACATGAAGGTACCACATTACAGGGGAAGGGGGGCTGGGACCGTACAAAGTGCTGTACTGCACTTATTACCAAAAGCAAAAACAGTGGCGGACCTAAGGAACAAACTGGCCTCCCAACCCCCCCGGCGGTCTCTACACCAGAGGGGCTTACACTCTAATGTCCCTCCCAGTCTCACACTATTATTAATATACATTTATATAGCTCTGACATACATCCCAGTGCTGTACAGAGAACACTGAGCCAGTCACATCAGTCTCTGTACAGAGGAGCTTACACTCTAATGTACCCCCATAGTCACACACTATTATTATAATTATTATTATTAGAGGTGCACCGAAATGGGAATTTTAAAACCGAAACAAAACCGAAATAAAAAAATTGTCAGGCCGAAACCGTATTTTTATAAACTTTTACATTTTTTAATATTTATTTTTATTTATTAATTCATTTTTATTAAATATTTTTATTTTTTACATTGCTTTTAGGGGCTTAGGGGACATATTGGGGGTCTAAACATACCATCTGATAGATCCCTTTTAAAATGGAAAAAAGAGATTGAGAACACAGAGTCCTCAATCTCTTTTTTCTGTGTCCCCTTTTATCAATGAACAGGAATCCTCTATGAGTGTTCCTGTTCATTGATAACATGAGGACATGGTATCTTTACTATAACCACAATTATGAATGAACAGGAGGTGATGTAGGTCACTCCCATTCATTCATAATTGAGGATATAGTCCACATACCATGTCCTCAATTATCTACAAACACTCAGCGATCCGAGATCACTGACCAGTGATCACTGGCTGCTTGTACTTGCTCTCCTCTCTGACACGCTGTCACAGGAGGCTGAGCCAGCGGTACAGGAGGAGAGTTCAGCCTCCTGTGACAGCGCGGCCTGTCTCCGCCCACACACCGCTCTGCCGGACTGTGATAGGAGGCTGAGCGGTGTGGGAGGAGAGACGCCGTCTGCTCACAGCGCTCTACTCCCGCATTGCTCGGCCGACCATCACAGTTTCTCTCCTCCCCACTGAGACACAGAGCAGCGCCCAGCGGGGAGGAAAGAAAACAGGGATGGGCCGATGTATCGGCAGGAAAATGGCACTTTCGGCATTTTCGGCCAGGGCCGGCCTTAGGGGTGTGCGAGCAGTGATCAGTCACATCAGTCTCTGTACCAGAGGAGCTTACACTCTAATGTCCCCCCACAGTCTCACATTATTATTATACATTTATATAGCTCTGAGATATACCACAGTGCTGTACCGAGAACACTGAGCCAGCCACATCAGTCTCTGTACCAGAGAAGCTTACACTCTATTGCAGAATAGCACCGGCTATAGGGGGACTACAAATTCCAGCAATACATTATACAGCAATGCAGAACAGAATATGAATTGGACTCTGGACTAAGTAACACACTGGGCTCAGGACTTAGTAACACACTGGGCTCAGAACTTTGTACGCACTGGGCTCAGAACTTTGTACGCACTAGACTCAGGACTTAGTAACGCACTGGACTCAGGACTTAGTAACGCACTGGACTCAGGACTTAGTAACGCACCGGACTAAGGACTTAGTAACGCACTGGACTAAGGACTTAGTAACGCACTGGACTCAGGACTTAGTAACGCACTAGTCTCAGGACTTAGTAACGCACTAGTCTCAAGACTTAGTAACGCACTGGACTCTGGACTTAGTAACACGCTGGACTCAAGACTTAGTAACGCACTGGACTCAGGACTTAGTAGCGCACTGAACTAAGGACTTAGTAGCGCACTGGTCTCAGGGTTCAGTAGTGCACTGGACTCTGGTCTTAGCAGGGGCTGACTGGCAACTTTTAGCCCAGGGGGCAAGTACAACCCAGAGGCCCATGGTGCAGCAACTTGGCCCCCCTCCCGCTCTGCCTCTTCCCCGCCTTCTCCCCGCCCCTGTCTGCCACTTTTGCCTTCCATGTAAGAGTAGTGAAAGGTCGACTGATGTGAGGACTCCTAGTAAGTTCATGAAAGGGGTGATTGGCTGGGGAATGGTGCTCTCCTCCCACTGGGCTCCCTACATGGTTCTGGCCTTACTCCGCTCCATGTCTGGTACTTAGGCACTCTCACCCACTGTAGACCGCCGCTGGCTGTCCATGCTTCCTGGCTGTGAGCTGTGGGAGGAGAGTGGGAGGTTAGTGGGAGGGGCCGGACAGTGTCAGTGTTCTATAATTTTTCTCGATCCTATACATTTTCTCGATTGTGTCACTTCGAGTGGGGCCGAGTCATCCGAATCAGCTGTTTTCATGACCGCCTTTCTTCATGGCATGTGCACCTGGAAGAGACGCGGTAGAGTATGGGTTGAGGAAAATTATAGCACACTGGTAGTGTAGGGATGCCTCGCCAGTGCTGTGCGCGTGTACGACTGCTGCGACACTGGTAGT
>NW_017308348.1:71647-104839 GCF_000935625.1 Nanorana parkeri | reverse complement strand
CCGCCCCTGGGTTTTAGTAAAGCACTGGACTCTGGACCCCCCTGATATCCCACACAGCCCACCTGAGAGTGACCTCGCAGAGCACACCATAGATCCTGCGCAGCCCATCTGAGAATCTCTATTGTGGGCTCTGCACGGTCTCATGTGGACTGTGCGGGGTCCCTTTCCCTGCACCTCCCTCCCAGCTCCTCTTACCTGCTGCTGCTGGGGTCTGGCCTTCTTCGCTGCTGGTCCGGCGCTGCTGGGGCCGCCCTCCTCCGCCGCCAAACCGGCGCTGCTGGGGCCTCCTCTGCCACTGGTCTGGTGCTGCTGGGGCCTGGCTGCCTCCACCTCCTCCACTGTCACCTGTGCGGCCAATACCCATGTAAGGGGCTTGGGCCCCTCCTATGTGTATCAGCCATACCCCCCTGATGGAAGCCCTGTATATATACACACACATCCATCTGCAATATAAGTTTAAATCAAACTAAGGGATGTTTTTGCCTGGGGTGCAGGTTTTGGGATTCCCTTGTAGGAGAGTGCAGATCTACCAAAACTGGCAGGGGAAGAACAGATGACTAAAACAAAGTGGTCTTAAAACAAAGAGTCTATGACTGGGGACAAGAGAAACTAATAAAAATATAAACTGTACCAATATATTCCCTGTTTTGTCAGCTCTCCAGGTAGCAAGGGCTGTAATCGATTATAATCGATTATGTCGATTAGTTGTTGCAGCCCTAGTATGGACAGGGACAGGAAGGAGATTCTTCAGGAGCCAGAGCATTGCACACTGGCTCCAAGGAAAAAAATAAATCAATACACATTTTTTCTTTTATGAAATTGTGTGCATCTATTTATTTTTAAAAGTTGGACTTTACCTTTAAAAATCCAAAAGGTGTACTGAAAGCATAAAAGTTTTCTCAAAATACCTGAATAATGCCTGCATCCAATCAGATTGTTCAGGTATTTTGAGAGCCAGCGGGACCGACTAGCAAGATACTAAAGCTCGGCCCAGTGGGAGATTCCTCCATCCACACAGTTTAGCGTAGATGGAGGAATCTGTTGCACTTTTCCTATCTGACCATAAAATATCTGCAGATAATCTATAGGTGTATGGCCAGCTTAACTCCAGACCCTCGTCGAAAATGAGCACTTAACCCTTGTAGTACAGGGATAGCCCCACTGCATGGATATTTTGTTTTTGTTTGCTCAGTCTTGGGCTGTAACTAGGGATGTCCTGATACCATTTTATCAAGACCAAGTACAAGAACTTTCCTTTAGGTACTTGCTGATACAAATTACCAATACTTTTTCTTAAAGGGACATGTGACCTTTTTCTAAAACAACACAGACTATTGTTTTTAGAGTAGTTTCTTTATTATTATGAAGAACTTTAACTCAATCCATGATTATTCAGCAATGGAGAATGGCAATCAGCAATAGAGGAGTGCAGATCTCATCAATCCATGTTTATTCAGCAATGGAGAATGGCAACTAGCAATTATGGATTGCTGAGATTTGTAGTCCTCTGTAGCCAGTTGCTATTCTCCATTGCTGTATAATCAATTATTATTGTATAATCAAGAACTGTAACTCAATCCATGATTATTCAGCAATAGAGAATGGCAATCAGCAATCATGGATTGATGAGATTTGTAGTCCTCTATAGCCAGTTGTCATTCTCCATTGCTGTATAATCGTGGATTAATGGGATCTGTAGTCCTCTATTGATGAATCATCATTGATTGAGTTACAGTTCTTGATTATACAGCAATGGCAAACGGCTATAGATGACTACAAATTTCAGCAATCCATGATTATACAGCAATGGAGAATGGCAACCAGCTATAGAAGATTACAGATTCCATGCATCCATGATTTTACAGCAATTATACAGGGCTGTGTACAGTCTCACCAGCGCTGTGTTCAGGTCTCACCAGGGATGCATGCACATCTCAGCAGGGCTGCGTTTGGCTTTTACCAGGCCTGCGTTTGGGTCTCAACAGGGTTGCATGCAGATCTCACCAGGGTTGCATGCAGATCTCACCAGGGCTGCAAGGGCTGTACAGGTGGGTGGCGGGCTCTCCAGGACTCTGCGGGCAGGTGCCGGGCTCTGCAGGTGGGTGCTGGGCTCTCCAGGGCTGAAGAGGTGGGTGCCGGCTCCACGGCTGTACGGGCAGGTGTGGGGCTGTCCAGTGCTGTGCTGGTCTCTGCAGGCTCCGGGCTTGGGAAGGCAGCCCGCAAGGGAAATTACCGTTTTCCCCTGCAGTGTGGCTACCCCTGTACTGCAAGTGTTAACTGTGTGCCTAGCGGACAGGAAAAACATGTTTATGTATCTGATCCCCACTCCCACCAGCTCCCTCCGGGCTGCTACACGGGTCCCTGCAGCCTCTTTTTCCCTTTGGTCCTGTGATCTAAGGACTGATGACCTCATCAAGTACAATGCAGGTCCATAGCCATGAGGGACAGCCCACACCCAGAGTGGAGGGGGAGAAGAGGAAAGTGCTGCCTTCTGGGTACGTGGGGATTAGGTAAGTAAAACAACTTTTTCCTGTCCCCTAGGCATAACTGAGCAGTTAACCTAGGGGCAACCCCACTGCAAGGGAAAACTTCCAATATAAAGCAGTATGCCCCCAGTAAATGTGGCATGTATGAAGTGAAGTTTTGCAAACTGTAAAAGAGGCAATGGTTACACATTTGTTTTCCGTGTTCATGAAGGGAGAAATGATTTTCAGGCATATTGTTTCTAAACAAACCATATCACAAAGGCTTTACTGAAAGACTTTTTAACACAGAGCTGAAAAGGGGGAGTCAGCAAGTTGGCAAGGTGAGGGACTCTTGGTACTTAAATAAAAAGATAAACAGAATGTTTATGTCTTTTCATCTATCCATCCAAAAACCTCTGTGCATTCA
Source organism: Nanorana parkeri (assembly GCF_000935625.1). Classification (NCBI taxonomy): domain Eukaryota; kingdom Metazoa; phylum Chordata; class Amphibia; order Anura; family Dicroglossidae; genus Nanorana; species Nanorana parkeri. The sequence continues at coordinate 101,947 of NW_017308348.1, read as the reverse complement.
TTAGTACAAAGCTACACATGGGAGATGTAGATTTGACAAGTGCCAGACCAAACGAGATGAGCAATTGACCTCATTTATGTGGTACATTATACTACATAGTTTTTGGTAGCCCCAAAGGTGGCCATACACCTTACAACCATTGTACAACTTTTTTTGTCCAGAAAGCTCACCCTCGTTCAATTTTCATTTAACTAGCCCATCATGCACAGACAAATGTAGTTCGCAATTAACGCTCGTCAGCACCACCACCTCGCCGATTTTCATCGATCGAAAGGACAGATTTTTATTTGAGGATGTGCAGTATTCATCTTGAGATTTTTGCTGTACAACAACGCCACTAACCCGTACATTTTCGGCCAAAGTTTTCTAGCCTGCTTGAAAGACAAAAATCTGCAATTGAGTTGTGCACTCCCCATCAACTGGCAGATTTTCGGACGACTTCTGTCTTGCGAGGGTTGTAAAGTACTTAAAAAAACGTATGATCTGCCCATCTTGGACAGGCAGATCGTACTTGCGATCATCGCCCTGAGGGGCGGGCTTACGATGACTGCAAACGGGCTGTGTGCGTGTGCACACACCGGCCCGTTCGGCAGTTGTCGAACCAGCAGGCCACTAACTCGCCGAGAATCGTACGATTCCCGACGGGTTTTCTAGCCTGCTGGTTCAACGGAAGACGTGCGACCGTACAGTAGAAACGGTTGCACGCCTTCCATACACTGCACGATTCTCGTACGATCGCGGGATTTCCCGCGATTCTCGTACGAGAATCGTGCAGTGTATGGGCACCTTAATAGGGATTTTAATCCTAAACACCAAGCCATGCTTATGTCTATTGATTTATACAAACTATCTGATAGCTTGTCCGGGGAATATCTTCTAGCTATCCCACAACCTTATGGATTTGGGGTTCATTTTTTACAAATCCTTAAAGGAAAACTATGAGGTGAGTGCTTTTCACTCACCTCATAGTTCTAGCCGACCTGTGAAAATGAAACGGTCACAGGTCGGCTTAGTAGAGAGGAAAGAAAGCGAACACATACCGGCGTTCGCTCATTTCTCGATCCTGTCACGGCTCTCTGCCGTGACAGGGGAGTGACTGGATTCCCCCCTCCCCGCTCCGATCCTCCAGCGCTGACTGGCAGAACAGACGGGGGAGGGGGGGGGGTACAGCTGACTCTGCCTCTAGATAGGCAGAGCCAGGTGTCACTCACGCAGCTGGGCTGATCCAGACATATTTGTCAGGATCCGCTCCGGCTGCGGCGTCTCAGTATACTGCTAGCAGTAGCTTGCTGTATACTGAGCTTAGGGTAACGGGAGGACGCTAGTTTGTGTCATCCCGTTACCCTAATGAGAACTATGGGGAAAAGTCCTAACCCCATAGTTCTCCTTTAAGGTGCAATATGATGCCCCCACAACCTAATCTGCACTTAAAGGCTTCAGATGACATATCAGGGTTGTTTACGAGTCATTCAACGTTTTAACAATATGAAGAGTAAAATGTTCAGCTTGCTAGCAATATAGAAGTCATTTTCAGCTGAGCAGGTGGGATATATTTATTGTTTTCTTTCTATACTGTATCTACATAAATGTATAATTTAATTACGGTGTAGTGCAGTATGCTGAAACCAAAGACAGAAGACAGGCGATGATTAAGCTATTATTTCAGCACATAGGTTGGTCTATTTTGGTCTGTTTTTTGTTCTTGTTCTTGTGGTTGTGAGTCAAAGACACACTCATGCTGATTCAGCATTTAGGAAATAACTATGATCACATGAGTAAACAGATGCTGAATTAGGGCTGCTTGCAATAGAGATCACATCACATAACTGCTCTCTGCTGAATATTAAATAAGTATCCCCTTACCTGACTGTTGCCCACCACAATAAGAATGAAATTAAATTGTAATTTAAAAACAAGATGTTTAGGAACACTAGTGATTACCCCTTTTCAACATGATTTCCCTGCTACATTTACTGTGGATACTGCCAGTAATGGTGTGATGGCTTCACTCCCTATAGATTGGTGATAACTGCACCTGAGTAGAGGCATTTGATCCTTGTGGAGATTTAGAGAAATGCTAATCAATATAGAAACACTTTGTAAAAAACTGTTAGTAAAATTCAGTAGGGGAATGAATGAAAACTGCAGCAGGCAGAATCTGGAGATTTAGCAGCTCTGTTTCATTTTCAAAGCTTAAGGGCCTGTTCACATGAGTTTAAGGTCCTGATCAGGTCCGGATCTGCAGACGCGGTGCTACTGATGCAGTGCGTTTTGGCCGTGTTTTTGATGCGTTCCACTTGCTGGAGTGGGGCTGTTAGTATGTTAGCTGCAGTGCAGTGCGTTTTTGACGCGTTTGCGTTTCCTGACCGTTACCTGACCGTACAAAATGTGACATGCAGTATTTTTCCGTCCGGACCGGAACTGACTGCGCACTTAAGAACTGTAGCCCATAAAACACATAGGGATACATTGGGATGCATTTTGAGTGCAGGAGCGTACCGATCAGGTCAGCACACAAAACGGACATCGTGTGAACAGGCACTCAAGGATATTTAAACCCTCAGCAGTTTTTGCATATATCTACTGCTCGCAAGCAGTAGATATATGCAAAAACATTTTAAAAAATCACGAAAAAGGTTTACACTCAGCTGTGTCTCCGCTGCGTGCTCCCGGCCGAAGGTCTGAAAAATTTCGGGCGGCCGTAAAGGATGATTGGGCGGGTGCATGCGCAGTAGAGATCTTCCGCTGGGAGACGAGGAGAGACACACGGTAAGTCAATGCAGGCAGGTAATCAGTACTCACCAGAATCAGTGAGTATATGTAATATAATCACTCAGGAGCAGAAGGCTTCTATTCTCTCCATTCCAATTCCCTCAGGAAAACACCAGACAGCAGATCAAGCACTTTCCAGCGCTTGTCCCTTGCAGTCTCCGTGGAGATCCCGGCTCAATGTTAAAGGCAGGAGCCGGCTCCTCCTGGAATGCCCATGCGGCCTGCTCCTACCTTGTGATTGGAGAGAAGAAGCTTCTTCTCAAGGCAATATATTCATTTATATTTTACACCTACTTTCTTATGGAATCCACCTTTAGCGCTGTGTTATCACTTGCACATCATATTTTACCAATTTACTGCTTTTTTATTTTTTTAAAAATACTGCTTTTTTATTTTTTTTGCACGTGATTGGGTATTTTTTGCAAAGTGAAATTTCACCACATTTATTAAGTTAAGGAAAAATTCACCTGCAAAGTGAACACCCTAGTTGCCTTTTTCACAACCAAAGCCATTGGAGTTTTGGGAATGCCACACTGTAAAATGTATGTTCCTCATTGGGTCAACATAGAACTACATTCTAGATCAATTGAAACACTTCTTTTATCCAAACTTAGACCATTAGTTCTGTGCACCTCCTTATTGAAAGATCATGAGATGGGTTGAATACCAAACCTACGCTCGCCACATTCACTCTTCTTCTAATTTGGTAACCCAGTGTTTCCCCAGCGGCTCAGTATTAAGTCCTTTCAATGTTGTATACACAATATATTACTTTTGAATCTTTTGAAATTACCCCATGTGAACCAATGGGAACCTTTACACTTTATATGAGCTCCAAGACTGGCAAGATAGATCTGTGACCATCTCAGAAATGTCTTTTAAAACCTCACTAGAGGAAGCCATCTATTAGGTAATGCTTTTCTGGTATCCAGTCCCAGTTAGGAGTGCAAATTTTGAAACGTTAACTTCTTCAAAATGCATCAGGGGATGTTCGTTGGGAAATTCCTGATGCATATATGGTGGTGGTGTCCAAAAATTCTGAGGTTGTGGGTCAAGGTACTTTCACTGATCAGTACATTGATCCTTATTATTCTTAAAAGATCACCAATAGATGCATTATTGAGCACAATCCTTTCAGATTTTCCTAAGGAAACTGGTAGGCTTATTATGGTAGGTGCCCATTTTTTTTTAGCAGGTAGACTTGCAATTGCTCATTGCTGGCGGATATCTACAGCCCCTCTTGATCTTGGTAAACCTAAGCTTAATTGGACCATTAATAATAATAAATTAACAAGTATCCTAAACGATACTGAGCATAAATTCTAAACTAACATAGCAACCCTGGATGCAATATAATTCCATTGCATAAGATGTATACTTAGACATTGATTGCAAAGGATTGCGACATCCTTCCTCCTTTTGATCCTTCTCGGTCCCCCCCCCCCTTTTTTTTTCTCTTTTGCTTAATGTTGAGTAATTGTGTATTTTGTCAATGGCCTCCCTAGAATTGGACAGACTGAGTAGATATGACTATTCACCATATCTGGTGAAATCAGATCCATGCATGAGACTTTGTTTACATAAGGAAATAAGATTGTAGGTGATGTATGAGTGGTCATCTAGAGGAATATGGCAAATAGGATATATTTGCTATAGTAACGCCCACTCTTAAGCTACATACTTTCATGTATATGGGTCATTGGCAATATTACGTTTGATGTTACTAAGGTTGTTCCTCCAAATCATAATGTTTCTATCCAGGGGCAGACTGACAACACATGGGGCCCCCAGGCAATACAAGACTATGGGGCCCCTTGTGCTCCGCCCATATACAAGCCCCACCTGCATAAACATTATTGTATTACAGAAATTATTTTTCCTCACTATTTCCAAAATAGTGGCACAATTCACTAAAAGATGAATTGCCGGAGAATTGGTAGGAGACTTTCGAAATCTAGACCAATATACCGTAGGCAGTTTGGAACATGAGTTAAATAGCAGAATGCACGGCAGAACTCAGACCAGCACCAATACACTGCAAACCTCAGACCAGAATCAATGACTGGCAGACTGGTCAGTTAGAATGATGCATACACAACAACATCTCTGGGATCAGCCATCACACACAGTCGGATCCCCATGGGACGTCATCCGCAGACACACGTTACTGGTCAACTCCTTCCATGCCAGCACACGGGTGAGTGCTCATCTTCAGCAGGTCCAGAGGGTGGGTGCAGCAGAGAGGGTCCCACCAGTGGCAGATGTGGAGGGTCTCAGCAAGGCAGATGAGGAGGGTCTCATCAGTGCCAGATGCGGATGGTCTCAGCGGGGGCAGATGCAGAGGGTCACAGCAGGGAAAGATGCAGATGGTTTCACCAATGTCAGATGTTCTCACCAGGGGCAGATGCGATGGATCTCCACAGGGCAGATAAGGAAGGTCAGAACAGGGCACATGTGGAGGGTCTCAGCAGGGGCAGAAAAAGAGGGTCTCACTAGGGGCAGATGCCAAGGGTCTCAGCAGGGCAGATAAGGTGGGTCTTAGCTGGGGCAGATGCGGAGGGTCTCAGCAAGGCAGATGAGGAGGGTCTCAACAGGGGCAGAAAAAGAGGGTCTCACTAGGGGCAGATGCCAAGGGTCTCAGCAGGGCAGATAAGGTGGGTCTTAGCTGGGGCAGATGCGGAGGGTCTCAGCAAGGCAGATGCGGAGGGTCTATCCAGGGGCAGATAAGGAGAGTCTCAGCAGGGGCAGATGCAGAGGGTCTCAGCAGGGGCAGATGCAGAGGGTCTCAGCAGGGGCAGATGCAGACGGTCTCACCAAGGGCAAATGCGAAGGGTCTCCGCAGGGCAGATAAGGAGGGTCTCAACAGGGGCAGAAAAAGAGGGTCTCACTAGGGGCAGATGCCAAGGGTCTCAGCAGGGCAGATAAGGTGGGTCTTAGCTGGGGTAGATGCGGAGGGTCTCAGCAAGGCAGATGCGGAGGGTCTATCCAGGGGCAGATAAGGAGAGTCTCAGCAGGGGCAGATGCAGAGGGTCTCAGCAGGGGCAGATGCAGAGGGTCTCACCAAGGGCAAATGCGAAGGGTCTCCGCAGGGCAGATAAGGAGGGTCTCAACAGGACATATGTGCAGGGGCAGATAAAGAGGGTCTCACTAGGGGCAGATGCGGAGGGTTTCAGCAGGGGCAGATAAGGAGGGTCTCACCAGGGGCAGATAAGGAGGGTTTTACCAGGGGAAGATGAAGAGGGTCTCAGCAGGGCAGATGCAGAGGGTCTCACTCCTACTCGTGCAAATGCTCAGATACCAAAAAACGATACCGTTGCTTTAATTATTCAAATTGAAGTAGCTGCCTTAGGTCCCGTGTTTGCTGGGGACCTCGTGGCAGCCTTCTTAGGAATCACGCGACGTCCCCTCCTGACACCCTCCGCACATCTCCCCTCCTGAGATCCTCCACTGGAGACATCAGGACGGCACCCTGAGCAGAGCAGCAGCACAGAGTATGTACATGTATTTTGCAGCAAAACGGCACCTGAACTCCACAACTACCTTAGAAATATTGCCTGCTGTTCCTGTGCTTTATTCTGCATTGCTGTATAGTGTATTGCTGGGATTTGTAGTCCTCGATAACCGTGCCATTCTGCATTGCTCCATAATGTGTTGCTGAAATTTGTAGTCCTCTATTGCCTATGATATTCTGCATTGCTGTGTAATCTATTGCTGGGATTTGTAGTCCTCTAAAGCTGATGGTATTATTCTGCATTGCTGTATAATGTATTGCTGGGATTTGTGATCCTCTCCCCCCCCCCTTTTTTTTTCTCTTTTGCTTAATGTTGAGTAATTGTGTATTTTGTCAATGGCCTCCCTAGAATTGGACAGACTGAGTAGATATGACTATTCACCATATCTGGTGAAATCAGATCCATGCATGAGACTTTGTTTACATAAGGAAATAAGATTGTAGGTGATGTATGAGTGGTCATCTAGAGGAATATGGCAAATAGGATATATTTGCTATAGTAACGCCCACTCTTAAGCTACATACTTTCATGTATATGGGTCATTGGCAATATTACGTTTGATGTTACTAAGGTTGTTCCTCCAAATCATAATGTTTCTATCCAGGGGCAGACTGACAACACATGGGGCCCCCAGGCAATACAAGACTATGGGGCCCCTTGTGCTCCGCCCATATACAAGCCCCACCTGCATAAACATTATTGTATTACAGAAATTATTTTTCCTCACTATTTCCAAAATAGTGGCACAATTCACTAAAAGATGAATTGCCGGAGAATTGGTAGGAGACTTTCGAAATCTAGACCAATATACCGTAGGCAGTTTGGAACATGAGTTAAATAGCAGAATGCACGGCAGAACTCAGACCAGCACCAATACACTGCAAACCTCAGACCAGAATCAATGACTGGCAGACTGGTCAGTTAGAATGATGCATACACAACAACATCTCTGGGATCAGCCATCACACACAGTCGGATCCCCATGGGACGTCATCCGCAGACACACGTTACTGGTCAACTCCTTCCATGCCAGCACACGGGTGAGTGCTCATCTTCAGCAGGTCCAGAGGGTGGGTGCAGCAGAGAGGGTCCCACCAGTGGCAGATGTGGAGGGTCTCAGCAAGGCAGATGAGGAGGGTCTCATCAGTGCCAGATGCGGATGGTCTCAGCGGGGGCAGATGCAGAGGGTCACAGCAGGGAAAGATGCAGATGGTTTCACCAATGTCAGATGTTCTCACCAGGGGCAGATGCGATGGATCTCCACAGGGCAGATAAGGAAGGTCAGAACAGGGCACATGTGGAGGGTCTCAGCAGGGGCAGAAAAAGAGGGTCTCACTAGGGGCAGATGCCAAGGGTCTCAGCAGGGCAGATAAGGTGGGTCTTAGCTGGGGCAGATGCGGAGGGTCTCAGCAAGGCAGATGCGGAGGGTCTATCCAGGGGCAGATAAGGAGAGTCTCAGCAGGGGCAGATGCAGAGGGTCTCAGCAGGGGCAGATGCAGAGGGTCTCAGCAGGGGCAGATGCAGACGGTCTCACCAAGGGCAAATGCGAAGGGTCTCCGCAGGGCAGATAAGGAGGGTCTCAACAGGGGCAGAAAAAGAGGGTCTCACTAGGGGCAGATGCCAAGGGTCTCAGCAGGGCAGATAAGGTGGGTCTTAGCTGGGGTAGATGCGGAGGGTCTCAGCAAGGCAGATGCGGAGGGTCTATCCAGGGGCAGATAAGGAGAGTCTCAGCAGGGGCAGATGCAGAGGGTCTCAGCAGGGGCAGATGCAGAGGGTCTCACCAAGGGCAAATGCGAAGGGTCTCCGCAGGGCAGATAAGGAGGGTCTCAACAGGACATATGTGCAGGGGCAGATAAAGAGGGTCTCACTAGGGGCAGATGCGGAGGGTTTCAGCAGGGGCAGATAAGGAGGGTCTCACCAGGGGCAGATAAGGAGGGTTTTACCAGGGGAAGATGAAGAGGGTCTCAGCAGGGCAGATGCAGAGGGTCTCACTCCTACTCGTGCAAATGCTCAGATACCAAAAAACGATACCGTTGCTTTAATTATTCAAATTGAAGTAGCTGCCTTAGGTCCCGTGTTTGCTGGGGACCTCGTGGCAGCCTTCTTAGGAATCACGCGACGTCCCCTCCTGACACCCTCCGCACATCTCCCCTCCTGAGATCCTCCACTGGAGACATCAGGACGGCACCCTGAGCAGAGCAGCAGCACAGAGTATGTACATGTATTTTGCAGCAAAACGGCACCTGAACTCCACAACTACCTTAGAAATATTGCCTGCTGTTCCTGTGCTTTATTCTGCATTGCTGTATAGTGTATTGCTGGGATTTGTAGTCCTCGATAACCGTGCCATTCTGCATTGCTCCATAATGTGTTGCTGAAATTTGTAGTCCTCTATTGCCTATGATATTCTGCATTGCTGTGTAATCTATTGCTGGGATTTGTAGTCCTCTAAAGCTGATGGTATTATTCTGCATTGCTGTATAATGTATTGCTGGGATTTGTGATCCTCTATAGCCTGTGCCATTCTGCATTGCTGTATAATATATTGCTGAGATTTGTAGTCCTCTATAGCTGATAGTATTCTGCATTGCAATGTAATGTATTGCTGAGATTTGCAGTCCCTCTACAGCTTGGAATCAGTGGCAGAACTACCAGGGTCGTAGCAGTCGCAACTGCGACTGGGCCCTGGTGCTCCACACTGTCCAAAAATCATTAGTATGTATTGTTTTAGAAAAACTGTCACATGACACTAAAAAAAGTATCAGTAATTGGTTTCGGCAAGTACTTAAGGAAAAGTATCGGTACTCGTACTCGGTCTTGAAAAAATGGTACAGGTGCATCGCTAGTTTCTATGACTATATTTTGTTAGGTGGAATATGCTCTGAAGACTTTGTCCTTTATTGATATACCTTCAATTCATATTTTCTTAATTACATATTGTTGGAATGTGATGTTCTTTTTTCAAAAACAAATAAAAATATTGAAACATAAGGTTGCATTTCAATGTTGCATTACCTTAAGGTAATTTTTGATGTGACTCATATTTATACACAGTTGCACTTCTATATTTTTGTAATTGCATTAAATGTAGTGATTTTTTTGTCACTTATATAAAGTACCTGCAAATGCTTGCCCTGTAAAATTATAAAGTGACTACTTATCTCTCTTAGTGACTACGGTCCTAAATGCCGCTTTGTTGTAAAGAAAGTCTTCGCTGAGGGGTTTTCTGAACCTGACACTTCTGGTAGTGTCTATTGGCGGTGTCACTCGCTGCATTTAGTAGATCCTCCCACCAACCTCCTGTGTTCTGCAGTGATGGAGGGGTCTGAGAGAGGAACCACTGAGCGATGCGAAGCTATGTTTTCAGAAGATATTTCAGCAGTGTGGACAGTAAGAAAAGTTAGGGTGACGATGGCCACTCTCAGCCTCACCATGCACAGACCTTTACCAGCTCGTGGGACAACAATCTAAGGCCAGCAGACTGAGACTGAACATCATTGGGGTTGGTTAACACCGCAGTTAACCTTTTACACACACAAACCATAGCTGCCACCATGTATTTTAATGGAAACATGCACTGTTCCAAGCAAATGCTGTGTCAATTCCAACCTTAAGCAATGCCTGTAAGACTCACTGTCCCACTTGACAGGAATATAACAGGTTTTAAACTATGGCAGGACTCTCCATAGAGAAAATGATTCATAAAATTCATATTTAGACCTTAGAGATAAAGCTTAATAATTTTAAAATTTTGTTTCATGAAGGAAAAAGAAATAATACAGAAAAAAATATACAGAAAATATATTATAGAAAAGAAACAAATAGCACAACAGCAAAACAAAAAATTAATAAGAATAAATTTACTCAGCAAAGTCCTGGGTTCTTTGGCTTACAAGCAGAGTCCAGTCAATTAAACATAACATGGATCTGAGATTGGCTCTCTAGAAACAGGTCTTCTGGCAGATGTTCTTTTCTTGATGGAAAAAGCAGAGCTCCAGCTGCCTCATTCAGCAACTTTTTGTGTTCTACAGGGCGTCACTGATCCAGCCCCCACCCAAATTGAAAGTGCCAGGGGTGTGAGACAGAAGGGCTGAAGTGCTTTATGATATTTCACTTCACTCTCCCATAATGTCAGTTTCCTAAATGCAGCCTTTTTGTTTATTTTACTACATGCTACAATCTGATAAACCATAGATTATTGTACATTGCCAAAATATGTTTTTTTACACACCAAATATGTTATACTTTTTGTAATTGGCTTGCTCAGAAGGGGTAATGTGTGTTTTTAGCCCTCTGTTCTTCATAATACAGAGGTGCTTGATATCTATGTGACCAGTGTTGCATTATACATTTAAATATATATTTGTTAATAATGTAGTGCCCCCCCAGGTTTTGTTAACAGGGTTATTTACAGGTTTTCTGAATTCAGACTGTCTGTGTCGATTCCACTTAATTGTGAATTATGTCAATTATTGAGCTATCGGTGTTCTGGTCGGCCAAGCTTCACTAGGTGCTTTTACAGCATGTCGTTAAGAGGTTTACAACGCAGGCCTGGATAAACATGTATGATCCATCTCTGATGTTCTGCTAAAGAATGTTATTGTTAACTTTGTTAATGGCAGTTATGGTTGAATTGAAAGACTTTTAAAGACTCTAAAAAATAAATATGTTTAGGTTGGTGGGACATCTGCTGGATATCTGTACGAGTGAGGAGTGGCGGTCATGGATATTCCGTAGGATGATTGATGTAAGCAAATTATGGGACCCCCCCATTCCCTAGTAGTACGGGTGACTGGCTACTACTACCCCCCCCTAACACCCGTTTTCCCCTTTTCTCCTACTTCTGTTTCCTGGGGCCTTTACCCCACCTTATGTTTCTGGTTGATAATTGGCTCACTGCCAGGGTCACGAAACTAGCGTCTAAGCAAATGTTGATTTCGTGTGATGAGCGCTTAAGACTGCATGGTCTCCCTTTTCCTTGAGTGTGCATATATATCATACGTAATTCTAGTACCTGTGAATTCATGATTGTAATGAAGAACCAATGCGATGATGCACTGTGAATTGATATCTTTATAATGTTTGATATTTAAAAATTTCAATAAAAACATTGATACAGAAAAAATAAATATGTTTAATAGGCTGGTTTAATCATGTCTAAAAGTGGCGAATTTCAACAAAATTAGGGGATGATGGGTTTCCTGACTAATTTTGGTGTGCCCAGACCTTATTACTGTCACAGTATTTACTTTGTTCTTTTACACGCTGAGCATTTTTCCAGGAGTACAAACACCCCTAAAGTGCACTTCCGCCCAGATTATGGACATTCAAGTATCACCATATTCTTAACAAGCAGTAATGACCCATTAAGATCTTTGATGTGCATTGCGATGAGTTAATGTGTTTTATCTTGTGCATTTATGCGCATTGTGTTAAGGCAGGCCATTAATTTAAATGAGCTGTCAATGCAGTGAAAATCGGACCCAAACCATTTTTTTGACACAGTGCACCACAACACATGGTATGTGTTGGGAGAGAGAAAACACCTGGTATGTGTGTTATGTGTAGGGATGTACGGATACCGATACCGAGTATTTGGGCGAGTACGCATACTCCCCAATTGCTCAGATAGGGAGGTATCCCTGTCACTGGCAGAGCCGAGCGAGCATGGAGCCGGGAGGTGTGTTATGACCCGCCTCCCAGGCTTCCTTATTGGCTAACTTGTTGCTAGGCAGTCTGGCTTCCTAACTAATCAGCCGGATATCACCTTATGACTTGCCGGCCGACTTCCTGATTTATTCAGGAAGCCAGGCAGCCTCGGCAAGTGAAGCTGATGTTCTTTCACTAGAACACTGGCTTCACAGGCAATCAGAAAGCCAGGCGACTAGTCATGATCCGCCTGCTGACTTCCTGATAATCGGGGCACACAGTACTAGTATTCGATAATCTGTATCAGTGAGTACCAGAAAAAAAAAAACAAGCTCTTACTCACCTCTATAGCTGCTTTCTACTGTGGAGTAATTCAGCTTAAAATTTAGAAGAAGAGAGATTCTGAAGTTGGATTTTCTTGCAGCGCAATACACAGGACACCAAGTGTTGTATTGTGGGTTGTTGCAGTGCACCTGCATTTTTAAGGCCTCTTGGGGTGGCATTCACAGTGAATGGCATCGCAGTACAGCAACACACATAACATTCGTTACTGTTTGTTGCAGTAGGGCACATGTTACCGTACTGCAATAGTGTGAATGGGCACTAACAGCGTGTGCTGTTTATTTACATTAGAAGGCTGGCAGGCTGCCTAGTCCATGCTGCTATAGAAAATAATGGAAGGGGAGCTGACATATCAATACCTCTGTTGTAAACTTTAAATATAAGGTCAGTGAGGTTTGTTTTAAAACTCTTCTTATGCAATATATAAATTACTCCCCCACAACCCACACTCACTCACACACACACTGCAGGGTTTAAATGCTTATAGGCATAAGCACAATACTTACCTTAGTTTCCCAGCAGCCAGTGCTCTCCTCCGCTGTCCAATGCACCTGGGATGTGGGCAGGCCTTCGGGAACCTCATGTACAATGCAGGATCACCGACCTTGCATTGTATTGATGACTTTGGAGAGCTGTGACTGGTACTGCAGGCAAGAGAAGCATCTTCAGAAGACCTGTCTTATGAATAGAAGAGAGACTGCTGGAGCAGGGATTAAGGTAAGTATTTCACCTTAATCCTTACTCCCTAGACTAAAAAAGCATTTAACCCTTGCAGTTAATAAAGGAACAGAGACTGTTCCCTTATCAGAGTAAACATTTACTTGGCATAGTGAATAAGGTCAAGCTATGCTCAATAACCTTTCTAAAAATGTATCAATACCCAAAACCAACAATTTTACATATAGTAGATTATCAGTTCTTAGAAATGGTGGCTGCATTAGTTTTCTTTTTTCAAGATGTAATTTTTTTATTTTCACCTGGTAGTTCTGCGAATAACCCACTTAATTTCCCTGGGTGGTGGTTTTCACTCCTTCATGGTATCTATGGAGGATACCATGGTTAACACCCAGAATAAACTACAAATATGTCTGCCTCTGTTCTTTTTTAGTATATATTGAAGATAGAGAAATGTTGTAGTTTACAGAAGGAAGATAATGGTGTTTTATGCTTCCAGTTCAACTTACAGAAAGTGACAAGGAAACTGCATATCTGGCAGGATCAAATCGTTTTTTTCTGTACTTGCTGAAAATGTTCTAAGCCTAAAACATTTTTTTTTAAATGCAGCCACTACATTACGGCCTACCTAGCTGCAATAAAATCAAATGTTGTTCTTGGGTTTAGTTATCCTATCATTTCCCATATACAAAATTGTCTATTCAAAGTTAACACAACCTTGTTTTATTTAAGGTAGAAGGTTAATGAACATACACTTTGCAAAGTAAACAAACTCTACTTCTTTAGTATATTAACTCCAAAGACTTCCATAGTGTGAAATTGAAGTAAAACAGGATTATTTTGTAGCCCTGCTAAGTACAAAGCAGAGTCTGTATATGTAATGAGCAAATATGGCTCCATCCATCGATCCATGTGTCTATAAAATTACAAACTGTGCATAGAAACAATGTTTTTTAAGCTTTAACACATTTACACAAAGCTGATTTCTTTTACACATGTATCTAAGAAACATTGACAAATCAATCTTCTATCTCTTTCATTTCTGATATCATGCACTGGTAGATAACATCTACTTTCTACTTTTGACAAATTTCTTTTAATATTCCACCATATCATGATATTCATATTATTACTTGTAAATATGAACTGGGTGATCATTCCTGTCAGTGTTCTTGGTCAAGGTGTCCCCTGTAAACGTAATTTATATAGTATGGATCACTATTTCCTTCACTATTATTTAAATCGAATGGCTCTTCATATCTGTCTCCAGTGTGTAATGCCTGCTCAGCTGATAAAAAAGGAAATGATTCATGTTTCACTCTGCAAGAAAAGAGGTTAAATATTCAATATCAGTACATGTGGAAGACATAGCACATTCAGATTAAAAATATATGAAGATTAAGACTGTTTTACTTCAATTTAATGCACTATATAAAATAGTTGGTTCCTTTAAAGCAGGGGGCTCAAAGTACCAGTGTGCAGGCCATTTGCAGCCTGCGGATCGGTTACTTTTGGCTCGCAGGCAAGGGCACTGGTAGGAGAGTAGAGCCGGGCCTCCCATACTGGACCCAGGGCCCATCAGGTCAGCAGGGGGGTCCAGGGACAGAGAGGGGGCTTTTACCTTTTGCAGCAGCTAGGGGTGTAGCTAAGTTGCCACTTGTCTGGGATTCACCCGGACAGTCCAGTTTTTGAGTCCTATATGTGCTCGCTGCAATCAGGACACAAGATGTCACAATGTCCAGTGGACAGGGGCAACCACGGGGTCCTGATGTTCCAACTTGAGTGCATGGAGGAGGCACGGGACACGGAGGGATGCTGGAACTCGGGGACAAGGAGGTGTCTGAAACACGGGATGCATATAAGTCTTGAAGGGCACAGGGGTTCTGCGTCAGGCAGATGTGTTGCTTGCTATCTCTCCACACTCTCCTGGCTGTCTCTCCTCACTCTCCTGGCTGTCTCTCTTCTCTGTCTCTCCTAGTTGTCTCTCCTTGTTCATTATCCTGGCTGTCTCTCCTCGCTCTCTCTCCAGGATGTCCCTCCTTCCTCTCTTTCCTGGCTATCACTCCTCGCTCATCCTCCTGGCTGTCCACCCTCACTCATCTTCCTGCCTGTCTCTCCTCGCTCTCTCTCCAGGATATCCCTCCTTCCTCTCTTTCCTGGCTATCTCTCCTTGTCCATCAACCTGGCTGTCTCCCCTGGCTGTCTCTCCTCACTCTCTCCCTGGCTGTCTCTCTTCATTCTCTCTCCTGGCTGCCTCTCCTCATGCAGCTACCATGAAAGAAGAAAATGGGCCCAGTGACCCCCAGATCATTTGACTTGGACACCCCGGCTTTAAAGCATTGTAAAAAGCAGCATATCTTCTAAAACATAAGTATTTTATATTTTATCACCTCAGGCACACAAAAAACTAAAGGGTTTATTCCTCATTTTAGTAAGGTAATGGAATCATGCAAATCCTTCTTTTACATGCAGAGAATGCATTAAGGAAAAAGACGACCAGCCTTTAATACTACTTTAAATGCAACACTAAAAAAATTACCAAAATAAGTAAAAATGAAAAAAATCAGCAGGAAAATTAAGGCTAAGGGAAGAAGGGAAGGAAGGAGTTAAGTAGAGCTGGTTAGGGAGCACTAAGGCTTGATAAAAGGGGTTAAAAAAAGAACACATTTTATTTAAAAAAAGACACTTTTTTATTTTACTTGTCAGTTTGTTTTAACTGACATCATTTGCAGACCCAAATGTTTCCGTTTGATTTGCAGGTGAATGAAACAGTAAATACAAAGGTAGCAATGTGTCTTTGTATTTCTCTATCCTGTGCTTGAACAGTGTGATGCTATGTCAGAAGGTCTGTTATTTTTTACAGTAGCTCCTGTGATAGCTGCTGTATTTACACAGCAAATGACAGCCAGAAAATTGCCAGCAAATGTGAGGGGTAAGTGGCAGCGGGGAAGGAGGACATGGCATACTACATACTGTATGTTCTGTGTGCTTTGAGGCACTTCAACAACATGTCCACATACTGTACATACATCCATGCACACCACATACATACATACATATATACAGTACATACATACACTCACATAGATCCACATACATATACACACCCACATACATACAAACATCCACTCACTCTCAAACATACGTACATAAAACACACACATACACACACCCATATACACACACTCCGATATATACATATCTAGAGCTGCAACAGTTAATCGATTATGAAAATAATCGTTAGCTGCAGCCCTATACATATCGCTTCTTCAAAAACCATAGATGTCTGAATGCAAGTGTAGACCGATCATTGCATTTTGGTATTTGCATAACTCCTAAGGTCTCGTTCACACCTAGGCGTATTGCATATGCGCGTCTGTCGCTGGTTTTTTTACCACGATTCGCGGTAAAAAAGTAGTGCGTTTCCGAAGGCTACTTGGCTGTATCCCAATGGAAACGCGCAACAAAACGGCCCAAAGTAGTACATGTACCTTTTCAGGCGTGGGCCGTTTTGTAGCGCGTTAGGGACGGGCGGAAATACGCCAAGGTGGGAACGAGACCATTGAATACAATGGGATTTATATTTTTGAGCGTTTTGTAGAGCGTTCGTCGAGCGTAGATCGCGTTACAAAACGTTCAGGTGTGAACGAGGGCTAAGAGCCAGCTCAATACCTGCATCAGGGCTGAGGGATCTAGAGAGGAGTACTGTGGTCTTTTCAGGAAGCTATTTACATCCTGCTGGCCCCTCCCACCAGCCATGACTTGGGTGCATGTTATAGAGTAGCACAGAGACCCAGTGATGATGTCTCTAGGTCTAAAATAAGTTATACAACACGTAAAATGACAAAATGGGGCTTTTGAGGTGCCAAAAGAAACTGTTTACGAACCCATGTCTGAATAAAATACGTTTATATTTGTGGTCCATGTTAAAATCTTTTCTTAAAATCAATAGTGCACATAAGAAAAGATTTTAACTTGAACCACAAAAAAAAAAAGTATTTTATTCGGACATGAATTTGTAAAAAGTTTATTTTGGCACCTAAAAAGCCCTATTTTGTCATTTTACGGTTTGTACCTAAAATAAGTTATGTCATTAAAATGGAAAGGTTTTATTTAAAAATATAATTAGCATGTTGATGGGGGTGGGACAGGGAGGAAAACATTTAAGCAGATTAAACTTCAGATTTAACAATGCACCTCATAAAACAATGGTGGCCCTTTGGTCAGATGCCTTACAATATTTGCCAACCTTTAAAAATAAACACAAAAACAAAGCCAAACTACCAATACAACCAAACTCTACCACTGCTCCAATACATTTAGGCCTCATTCACACTGTGTTAACTTGGGGCATACATGTCTGTGCAGCGTGCACGCCCATATCGGGCCGTTCACAGGAGGGGCAGGTGCTGCGTGTAGCAGCCTGTTCTTCCCTATGGGAGGATTCGGACGTACGCACACCCGAACTGCACATCTGTGCAGTCCCGTGTGTCCGTACTCGGACACAGCCAGGATGGATCCTGTCTGCGTCCGAACACTGACACCCGGACCCGCATGGATGTGCAGTTCGGGTGTTCGTATGACACCGTATGGCCGCATACTCCCATAGGGAAAAACAGGCTGCTACACGCAGCACCTCTCCCTCCTGGGAATGGCCCGATGCGGCGTGCACGCCGCACAGACATGTACACCTCGAGTTAACGCAGTGTGAATGAGGCCTTAGGATAATTAGGATAATTATGTGGAGTTTTAAGAAGCCCTGGCCCTTTCCAGATCTACAATTGAAATAATCCTGTAAAAATTGTGAATATTGCAGTCATGGCTTGCCTCCATTCTTACTTTTTGGTGTGTTGGATTTTCCACCAGCTGTAGAGCAGTCCCATCACTAGTACTTTGCACAACAGAAGGCTGCTTCCAAGAATGAACACCATCATTTGTGAGTCAGACTGTGACCTTTAAAATATGGAACACATATAATGAGTTATTCAATAAATGCATGTAATAACTTAAAGGATAATTAAACCCTCGCGGTTTGCGCGGTTGCATATATCTACTGCTAGCAAAAACATTTTTTTAAAAAGCACGGAAAAGGTCAAACTTACCTGTGCTCTCCGCTGCGCGCTCCCTTCCGAAGATCTGAAAAATCTCGGGCAGCCGCAAGCGATCATGGGCATGCACATGCTCAGTGTAGATCTTCGGCCGGGAGACGAGAAGAGACACAGGGTAAGTCCCAGCAGCGTGCACCTGCACAGACTGATCAAGAATATACTGATCAAGAATTCCTTTCCACTATCTCATCCTTCAACATTAGTAAAACCCTGGGCCTTGGCGGTTTTACCGTTAGGTTCTATAAAACCTTCAAGGTATCTTTGCCCCATTGTTTACTAAGACAAGCAATTCGATATGTGACACCTGCCCTTTCCCCAACCAGGCATAAACTTGGATTGTATGTGGATGACTTATTACTATATATTTCTGCTACTAGCATCCCTAATATCTACAAGGAGTTCTAGCATTTTGTGACACTTAGAAACATTAAGGTACACATATCCAAGTCTGACTTTTTAAATATTTAGTTTCCCCTGTCTATTTCTTCTCACTTAAAGTCTAACTTCTCATTCAAATGGGAGCCCAAGGCTATCCCCTAGCTAGGAATCCATATCCCAGCAGATCTAAGCACATTATTCTTGCTTAACTCCTTCTTGCTGGACCACACTGAATGAGTATTTTCAGATCTCCCGACTTTTTTCAAATTCACTCCCACTCTCCTGAACAGGGAAAATCAACATCCCTAAAATGTATGCTCTTCCACGTGTATTTATAAATTCCAAACTATCCCCACTTCCCTTCCTTGGGCATACTTCCAACATTTAAGATCAGCGTCCATAAGTTTATCTGGGGTCGTGTGAATGGGGGTGATGTAGATCACTCCCATTCACTCATAATTGAGGATATAGTTAACACACCCTATCCTCAATTATGTACACACACTCAGCGATCACTGATCACTGAGTGTGTGTACATTGCTTTTCTCTCTGACACGCTGTCACAGGAGGTTGATCGAGCGGTGTAGAGAGGAGAGCCCAGCCTCCTGTGACAGCGCTGTCTCCGCCCCCACACCGCTCTGCCGGACTGTGATAGGCGGCCGAGCGGTGTGGGAGGAGAGACGCCGGCCACTCACAGCGCTCTCGTCCAGCAGCGCTCGGCTGGCTGTCACTTTCTTTTCTCACCGCTGGGACATAGAGCAGCGTCCAGCGGGGAGAAAAGAAACCAGGGATGCGCCGATGTATCGGCCGAAACATGGCTCTTTCGGCATTATGCCAAAAGTGCCATTTTCGGCCGATATGTTTCGGCGGCCAATATATCGGTGCATCCCTAGTCGTAACATTCCATAATGAATTCAGATGAATAAATATACATTGCCTTGCAAAGCATTTCTTTGCATTTTTGCACAGGCACTTACAGTCATCATGTTTAAGAACAGCTGGCTCCAACGCTATCAGCTCTGCTTCCCTGAACTTCCTGTCTAGTATAAGATTACAGGTGACAGATCAGTCTACAGCAACTGTCTATCTACTAGCTTGGATAAGGAAAAAGGAGAGGGGAGCAGGGGGGAGGAGATGGTTTGCCTTGCTGTGTCTGTGTGTTTTTGGAGACATACACAGCTTGTTAGCACACACAAGACTGGGTCCATAGGACCCTGCAAGGCAAATGAGCCACCCTAAAACAGGATATCATGATCAGTGCTCAGGGGACCAGCTGATTCTGCAGGAAACGAAAACATTTGAACTTTAAGAAGCAGCTCTCCTTTACCATTAAAAGCCCTGCCATGGCTAGAGCCAGCTCTCCATCTACCCGAAGACTTTCTCCTATACTTGACTTACTCACTGGTCCAGCACTGCGATTCCAGGTTATCATTCCAGGACTTATCCTCAAGATCAGGTCTCTTTACCCTATTCATCTTGGTCCTCAATTTCTACCACGCATGTCTCCCTTCATTTTTCTGAGTGCTAGTCGCATACCAGATCTGCATATTTGACATGTTCTCAACCAAAAATCAAGTACTATTACTCTCTGCTACATCACCTTCTCATTAAACACATGTGCATCTACCCTGAAGTGGTTTCCCTGCACTTTTGAGAGAGATGGCCGATAAAGCGGGGCCATCTTTCAAAGTCATCTGGGAATGGGCCCTAAATCAATCCTTCTTGACAAAGGCATGGACTAAAGCCCATATTCTTACTCATTCATCCATTCTGTCAATCCACTATCAAGAGAAAAACAGTTGATATAGATGCCCAAGCATCCTGAAGTGACTATTCCCATCAGCCTCTCATATGTGCTGGAAATGTAATCTACAGCCCAAGAGCCACCTCTATATTTAGTGGAGATGCGCAAAAATGCTACCGTTTTGGGTGAAGATTTTTCAGGCATATAACATTATGCAGCCACAAGATGTAACAGGAAACCTAGAGATTGCCATATTGGCCATGCTTCCAGGTGCCGTACAGCATGTTAAAATATATTTTGAGAACTGCCTAGTGGTAGATGGAGACTTTGACTGAATTATTTGTTTTCTTTTCACATGGATGTATTGGTCTATGTTCCAGGTCTATATTCCTTTAAACAACTGCTTATTTCCTGGCTCCCTTCCATACCTCTTAACTAACTGGATCTTATCCTGAACCTAATGGTGAACCATAACCTTCATTTTTAGTTCCCTGTCATTAATTCCCCATCCCATTCCTTCCTCCTTTATCCTTGGCCTCTCTTCCCCTACTTACCTGTACTCCCATTGGGTTATTATTTGGCAGATTTTGAAACTGTTAATGCTCAACCTCCAGCTTATCTGTCTGTAGAATCTGGGATGCCCCAATGCACTTGTCATATTTCAGAATAAGCAATGTTAATTTTGGAAACACTGTTCTTACTGCATTATTATGAGACAAGCACCAATAAAAACACTGCATTAAACATTCATGAATACTTTTTATTTCATGCAAGCCCTCATTTGCAGTTATATTTCTACTACAGTGTGACTGGTCCTCTTTAACTGATTCTACCAGATAATTACCAAATATGCATTTATTAAAATGGATTAGAAACACATGCAGTGAAGAACCAATGCCTAGTGTAAATAACTTGAGCTCTTTTCTTACCCAGAAATACTATACTGAACTTTATCCACAGCTGATACATTTCCTTCTGCATCCTCTTCAAGCACTAGCACTCTGATCTTCTGTAAAATACCAGTGTCACCAAAAATGACTGTCCTGCACTCATATAAACCAGCATCATCTTTCTGCAGATTAGTAATATTGACTGTAACCATTCCTTCATGTGCATTATCAGAGATTGTAGTGCTCCCTCTTGTTTTGGTCCCATACAGCGAATATTGATGAGCACTGACCACCGCCTGACACAAACCAACTTCATTCTCTTTGCACCATAACTTCCTTGCCCAGCGATCTGCACGGCGTTGGTATGGACAAACAATGGTCAATGTTTCTCCTAGTTGTCCTGAATACTCATTGACATTCTTTGCTAGGCAAAAGACTGAAAAACCTGATAAATAAGCAGAATTACAAATCCACTGTAAAATTAGTGCAATGACTGAAAAGGGCAATATTTATTTATATATATAGATTAAACACATATTGACTTTACATATAACATTGACTAACATGCTATTCCCTTATACAGTAACTGTGAAAAAAATAAAATAATTTTATCCATGTGTGTTTGAATAGTCTCACTGGTTTAGAAAAGCATAAACCAACGATTCAGAAATTCACCATGTGTTGCACTCATTTCCATGTTTTGTACACAGTGGTAGTAACATAGTATGTAAGGTTGAATAAAGACCAAGGTCCATCCAGTTCCAACTATGTATGTGAGTGTCTGTATGTGTGTGTGTATTTATCTGGCTTTACAACTTCCCATATTCAGGTAGATTCTGCAAGAGAAGAAACTCATCCAGTAGTTTCTTGAACTTATCAATGTTATCAGCAGATACCACCGCCTGTGGTAGTGAGTTCCAAACTTTCACCACTCTCAGAATAGTATACATACAGTATATGTTATCAGCTTTTATTCTCCATAGTACCTATGAATTTGGTATATATATATTTTTTTTTTTCCTTTTTCTTCATTATATGTTTTATATTTATATGTTTTTCTGTATGAGTTCATGCGCTAATTAAGTAAAAAAAATGTAAACAATGTTGGCTTCTTCCTTGGTTCCAGATTCTGATGGGCCTGCATTGTACATATTGATGTTGGAGTGCCTGCCTCTATATACAGCACTGGATGCTGGGGGCGTTGATCAGCCTTCCGGTAAAGCCGGGCACCATAGGGCCGGGTTCGGTTTAAAAATGTAAAGCTGTAGGAGAGGTGCTGGGCCAAAGGACATGTGCCTTAGCACCTTAGCAAATGAGAATTATACATTTTTTTGTTTATTTCTGGTGTGTTTTTAACAATACTTTTTTTTCTACAGCATCTGCTGAATATAAATCTGAATATGTATATATTTAAATTATGCCCATTGCCCTAGGGAAATTGTAGGCCCAGTTTGTGGTAGCATTCTCACACAGATTTAGACACTGCATTCCATGTGGTTTATTTACTAAAGGCAAATAAGTTGTTCACTTTGCTTAGTGAATGAGTTGAAGCTCTGCTGACTTCAATTTGCCAATTATGTTTAAGCAAAAATACAGTTTTTTTATTATATTCCTTGCATGTAATTGGGTGTTCTAATTTTCACGTGTTTCCCTAAGCTAATGGAAATAGTAAAACAACCTCCATGTGTCTACAATTTCCCTCCTTAGCTGTGAGCAAACATAATTCAGGAACTGAAACCGATATAAAGAAGCAGGACAGATAAAATATACTTCCTACTTCCCAACATTGAATGCTTTACGGTTATAAATAATAATAGGCTAAATATGCTTTACTAGTCAAATCTGAGTCCTTGCAAGAGGCACTAAACATCAAATCTGATATCATAAATATAGCATCTTACCCAAGAAAGTGATAAAAAAGGTACAGCAGGAGCAAATATCCATTTCTGAAGTATCTGGCACAGCAAATAAAACCACAAGACTCCCTCTTTCTGGTACCTCACAAGAAATGAAGTAACAGAAAGGAACCAGACAGCATGTACACTGTTGGTTGCTCAATGTGCTGAGCTTGACTTCTTCAGGGCTAAATGTAGGACTGATCACAGAGGGAGCAGTCTGAAGAAATTATGAAATCCTGGCATAATGTGCAAGTAGGCCAAAAGGGAACATAATCATGGTATATGGTGACAGTTTGTGCCCTTATCTCGGAGGTGATATAAATGCAATATTGAAACGTAGACACAACTCCATGTCAAAATGAAAAAATGTAGTGTAAAGTAAGTAAAAATAAACACCCCAAAATAAAATCCTAAGATTCTCTCAGTGATCCTGAACTAAAATTCTGGATCTAGGTCTTCTTTACACTAGGGGTATCCTGATACCGATACTAGTATCGATATCGGGCTGATACAGGTAATTTTCAGGATTACTTGTATTCCTGAAAATGCTTACTTGTACACCCGCCCTGGAGAGACCCACACGCAGACCGAGTAAGATTTGCATGCATCCCTGGTGAAACCTGCACGGTGAGACCAAAACCTACCTGGTGAGATCTGCACGCAGCTCTGCTGAGACCCAAACCCAGCCCTGGTAAAACCTAAACACAGCCCTGGTGAGATCCAAGCACATCCCTGGTGAGACCCAAATGCATCCCTGGGGAGACCCAAATGCATCCCTGGTGAGATCTGCACATATCCCTGGTGAGATCTGCATGCACCCCTGGTAAGACCCAAACGCAGCCCTGGAGAGACCTGCATGCATCCCTGGTGAGACCCAAACGCAGCCCTGGGGAGATCTGCATGCATCCCTGGTGAGACCCAAGCACAGTACAGCCCCACACCCACCAGCACAAGCCCCGATCCTACCCATTCAACCATAAAGACCCCAGAAGCCGCATGCAGAGTCCTGGAGACCCATATGCATCCCTGGTTAGACCTACATGCATCTCCGGTGAGACCCAAATGCAGACCTGGTGAGACTTAAATGCATCCCTAGTGAGATCTGCATGCCCTGGGACACATGCCTCACAGAGGTGAAGGCAACAAGGAAAACCTTGAGGAGTAACAGTGAATAACGGAAAATCCCTGATAGGTTCAATAGGTGTTTTTTTAAAAGTATCAATAGAACTAGATTCAAATTCCATGGAGTCACAGGAACCACATATAAGGCACAAAAGTCTTAATCAATGAATAGGAGGCAAGTGGTCTTTGAAATAGGATAAAAAAGGCTGAAAATTGTGGTGTTGTGTAGTGATCCCAAGGAGCCAACAGAGTATCCATTGCTTCTGTCAGAGGATTTCTGCTTCTGGAAACAAACCAGTCCAGTTTGTTGTTTAATCTGGAGGCCTGGAGGTTCACATCTGGAGTTCCCCACCTAAGACAGTGGTCCTGAAAAACCTATGAGTAGGGACCATTCTTGTGGGTCCAGGCCCTGCCGGCTTAGATAGTCTGCCTTGCAGTTGTCCACACCTGGGAAGTAAACAGTGGACAAGGCTGTAACGTGAAGTTCTGCCCAAGTTAGAATCCTTTCACCCTCTCTTGCCGCAGCAAGACTTCTGGTTACCTCCTAATGGTTAATGAATGGCACTGCACTTTTCCCCCTGTACTGCAGGCTGGGTACTGCACGGCCTGGTTTGGTTATCTTTATTTTTGGGACTTTTATATGAGGATCTCGAGCTAATTTAATAATTAAGACTTTTAATAAAGAGTATTATTCTTCTATCACTCCGGAAGGAACATAATGTAATAATGGATCTCTAACCGATCCCTACTATTCTGTACATAAAATAAAGGGCCTTTTTTCACCGCCATGAAAAATTAGATGCTTAGATACACAAAACACAAACACACTAACAGTTTTTCCAATAGACGATGGAAACTATTTATTGACAGTCTTTTGACAAACAAAAGATTGATAAGCTGTTGGCCACATTTTGTTATACAGAATGGTTTGCTAAATAAGGCACAGTTAAACAAAATACTTAGAAACCTAAAAATACTTAAGTAATTATTTGAGGATCAAATGCAGTGACCTGTTACTCTGAAACACTTTCAAAATACGTTGTTTCACCTAGCTTTATGGTTTGTTTTATGTCAATTTGAAGCTCACTATGTCTCCATATACAAACATATCAGTACACATTTACACCAACACCTTTATGATGTAACTATTTCCTATGTGTATTATATGCATTACCGATGCACTGCCATCAGTACCATTAAGCGTTGTGAGCCCAATTGTACTGTTTGCATGAATAATGTACAAAAAAAACAATCAATAAAAATATATTTTAAAAAAAAGGGTATGGGGCAACTAGCAGGAGAAACGTTCAAAACTAACCTTAGGAAGTATTATTTAGCCAAAAGAGTAGATGATGCTTGTCATAGACTTTCAGCAGAGGAAGTGGAGTTGATTTACAAATATTCCCTTCACTTGCAAGGACATTTTCACTTAGCTTAGTGAATGTGGTGATAATTTATTTTGCAAAGAATATCCAATCATGCACAAGGAAATAAAAAAACAAAACTGTATTTTTGCTTGCACCTGATTAGATGATGGACATCATCACAGCTTTACCTCATTCACTAAGCAAATAAAAACTTCCCTTGCAAAGTGCAAATTACCTTGCAAAGTAAACAGCCTATTTGCCTTTACTAAATCAACCCTAGCAAGTCAGTTAACAGTAATTTTTTTTTAAACATGCTTAACACAAACATAGATTTAAAATCAGACAAAAAGATTAAAAAAACAAATGCAAAGAAAAAATAAAGCAGCAGACTCAATGGACCACTTTGTCTTTTTCTGCCGTCACTCTTCTATGTTTCTATGTTAAGAATAACATAAGTTATTGGCGTCCAATGATAGGGCATTTTAAACAATTTTGAACAATTTCTAATTTCTAAGGTAATTTCTATTACTGTATATGCAGTCTGACTGCATTAGAGTTTTAAGTACTTACAATAGGCTTTAATTGGGCTTTAACTGTATTGGGGAATGATGTTTAGAGGCATAAAACTTATTTTTTTCCACTCCAGTTACTCTTTATTACCTATCTGTTTACCCCAGTGGGTTTTTAAGGTAATTATTATGTTTATTTATAAACATGTTTCTTTGAACCTTTTTCCGTTTAAATATATTCAAATGTATCACATTTGCAGTGGCAATCATTTCAGTTAATAAATACTAGAATCAGAATTGGATGCTGCAATAATATCTTGTATATGTTTGGAGGAAGATAGCATGGTGATTGCTGTGTTTGCACTTGTGACACATCTGACCTTTTGCAGAAAGGTTTTGCAATCTGTCTTATTTCCTATATCTGCCACATTTTTTAAAACATTTTTTATCTTTATATAGTTGTGGCTTTTAGTGAGCACTTTAAAAGTGAAAGTGTAGACACAATACATTCCTCCAATTAACAGTAAGTGAACTTAATCCAAAGAATTACCAGAGCAAAGATTTAAATCTGTTGTACACTCACCACTTTACATTGTAGCAAAGTGTCATTTCTTCAGTGTCGTCACATGAAATTAAATGATTGCTGCTCACCTTAATATCAGACAGCGTAAACAGACCTAGTTTGGGTCTGATACTAAGGTGAGCGGCACTCCATAAGTTCACTTCGGTGACGGTCACGGGAGATCGGGGTTGTGTTCATATACCCAGGAGATCACTTTACATTCTGCTGTGGACTGGAAGCAAATTAGTTTTGGACACTTACAGTATGAGCACTATCTGCACTTGATGAACTAAGCACAATGTAATTTTGAATTTGGGATTTGTCGATAGTATGTCCCCTTGCACTGTTTATATCTATTTTTTTCTCTTATATATGTAGCGCTCTACTGGAAAGGGTGATATTAAATGTAATGATTATCAGATTGTATGTGGTCTGATACTAATTTGTAGTCTGGGTTCATTTGGCTTTCCCCTAAACAATCTGTTATTGATTGCCATCTGTCTGCTGCTGGATGTACTGCAGGGTGTGCCCTGGTCACAGAACAGAGAAACAAATGTGATTGCTATGAGTGGATATCCATCTCCAGCCAATCACTGTTGAGCGATGGCCAACGGTGCATGCTGGGGGAGGAAACAAATCTTGGGGTGGACCATGTGAGCTCTCTTTTCCTCCCCCCAGGCCCAGCCTGTGGGGAGGCTGCCATGGATTGTCTGTGATGGTTAGGCCTGAAGCCTGGGGACTAGCCATGTGATGACCCTGGAGCCTGGTGGCAGCAGACCCAGTGGCTACTACTAAAGACAAGGAACAGTAACTTCTACCTCAAATAATGCTGTGTCAGGTGTTCAACTTGCTGTGTAGTGTTTACTGTAGATCACCCCTTCAGAGCCACCGGCAGTGTTATCGTGTGCTGGCTTATTTAGTTAATGCAAATATGCTGTTGCCTTTGGGATTTTCCCTTAGCTTAGTGAATGAGCTGAAGCTCTGCTGACTTCCATCATCCAATTACGATTCTTATTTTTTTTAACTTTATATGAATACATAGATTATTCTTTGCAAAGTAAAATTTCACCACATTCATTAAGTTAAGAGAAAATTCCATTGTAAAGTGAACAGCCCATTTTATCTAGTAAATCCTAGTTTCATCTCCAAATCTGTTATCTTCTAATAAAACTTTTAAGTTGCTAACTATACTGTTGTTCAGTTGTTTTTTTTCTAACTGTGATTTTAATCGGTGTATGGTCAGAGACCGTGATCGGGCCAATATGAGCTTTCATTACATCATTCGAGAAAGGGATGAGCTACAAAAAAATAGTCTAATCATGAACATGAATTATACGTATATAAGCCTGCATAACATGATAAATCCTTAACATTGGGGTTATTAGCCCTGCTAATATCTATGATGTGCAACTCTTGAAGAATTGTTTTAATTCTCCTAAATGCTCTTTAAGATTATGAAGATATCTGTGATGATGTATCTACTGTATGTTAGGGTTCAAAGTGAAGTGTAAATCTCCACCCCTGATCAATATCTCTTCTCTAAATTAGACATTTTCTCCTAGGTCTCCAGTAATGTGTTTATTTGCTCCCTAGGTGGCAAAACAAATATTGACTAAAGTATACAATGTATTATATATTTTTGAATATAACATCTTTCAAATTGATCAATTATGGGGTTTGGCTTCACAAGATGAGTGCGGTTGTCTGTAGCTATAGAAATACCTCTAGAATTGTATCTTATTATAGTGGTACTAATAAAATTATTCTTAAGTTGATAAGATAAGTTGGCAGTGTGTAAAGTCTTAAAGTGAGTTTCTTGTAGAAACAATATTACAATTTGTTTGTTTCCTGATCATTCAAAATCATTGAACGTCTTTGGGGAATGTTTATTCAGTATATGAGATCTTTTATAGAGCTATCATAATTCCCCAGTTTTGTGTTTTCTGATTTAGCTTTTTTGCTTCTCCTTTAAGTTATGGTTTCCTGGGGGACAACCTTCGTTTTGAGGAGTGTGTCCCCAGGAAACAAGTGGCCCTGGAGCTGTCCCCAGGCTGCCAGGTGATGCATGGCAGGTGCCTCGCTGGCTCCAAGCCCGGGGTTCTGAAGCCGAAACAACTCTTTTTTATTTTAACGTTTTTTTGATGCTGCAGTGCCATTTGGACCTCAGACACAGTGTCTGTGCACAGAGCCAAGGAGAGGCCTCCAAAGCTCCTCCTCTAAGCAAGGTCTGGTAAGTTTGTTTTCTGAGGGGTCTGTGTACTGGGTTGGGAGGGAGAGAGGTCAGTACTGGTGTGGGGGGAGAGAGGTCTTTCCTGACCCCTGTACTCCATGTGTTATACGCCTGACACCTGTATTACATGCGTTACACACTCCTGACCCCTACACTCTCTGTGGGTTATGTACTCCTGACTCCTGTACTCCATGCATTACACACTCCTGACCCCTGCACTCTGTACGTTAGGCACTCTTGATTAATGGCAAAGTTGTCTCAGGTTTTAATTAGTCAAAACCTTTTAGCCCTTCCACTGTTACCACAATTTGCCTGCACCCCCCAATACTCCGCAGCACACTATATGCGCTACGTTATTTATCTTAAATATTTATCTCTCGTTCCAAAAGTCTGTGGCTAGTTGTTGTAGGGTGTGCTAACAACAGTGGCATGATTTTGTTGTTGTGGCTACAAATGGGGGAATTTTTTTTGTGGTGGTGGTTAAAAACAACCTTAGTTTCATAACTCTGGAATTTG
Source organism: Nanorana parkeri (assembly GCF_000935625.1). Taxonomy (NCBI): domain Eukaryota; kingdom Metazoa; phylum Chordata; class Amphibia; order Anura; family Dicroglossidae; genus Nanorana; species Nanorana parkeri. Next base: position 72,673 of record NW_017308348.1, on the reverse strand, counting down.
TTTATCTCCTTAACTTCAAAATATTACTTGGGTTCTTATAATGCTGAGTCCAAAACGTATTTCTTTTAAGTATATTATCTTGGTTGGGTCTATTATAAGCTGATAATACTTGTAAAATAGTTCCAAATAATTTCTCAGCAGAATCTGTCTGTGTAACTTTAGGTTTTGTATATGTTCCAAAGTCTCTTGCCCTATGGTGTGCAATAATAAGGTTATTAGTGTACCTGACAAACAGGGGTTGATTTACTAACCTTATAAACACACCATGAACATGTATACACCTCTGTAGTGTGTTCCCTCCCAGCATGATCTATGGGTGGAATCTAAACACCTTTGTAGTGTGTACACACCCAGCAGGTGTGTTGTGCAAAGCCCTGCATGAATTGCAAGGTGATGTTGTGTAAATTAGCTCTATGTTGTGTTGCTTGCGTTGATGAATGCAGGAATGTAAATGCATGAGCTAACCATTTTTGTCTAAACTGTGAAGCAGCATTATATATGCATCATGTGCATGATTTTTACATATATGGCATATATGGCATTTTAGAGACTTTTTGGTTGATAAATACGTTTTGCTGTGTGAAAATCACACGCACCTGGTGCGTGCGTGTGTTTAGGTTAGTAAATCACCCCCACAGTCTCTAACTTGGACAATGCACTAATCTCAAATATCCACAAGATGGCAACATGACACTGTCAAAGCACAACTCTTCCAGCTCTTTTCTATTAAGGGCATGTGTGTATAGCTAGGCATCTAAATTGTAATGTTGCCATATCATCTCTCCAATAATAATTAATGAATGGTCTAGTTAGAAGATAAAAAAATGATCTGTTAGCTATTTAACAGTATAAAAGTTCTCATAAAGCAAAGACAGGTAATTCTTTCATTAAACTGTCATGACCTGCTGGGCTTCAAGTAGAACTATGGGCAAAATAAAAAAAAAAAGGATATATTCTGTGGCCTGTGACTAACAGTAATACAGCTGCTTTCGTTTTTCTGAGCACCCCCCCCCCCCCACACGCGTT